>NC_056729.1:885010457-885190457 GCF_019279795.1 Protopterus annectens
TAGTTTTTTGGCGCATTCAGTTGCTGCCTGATTTTTATCTACTTCTGGTTTGATTTTCATTCCTGCTTGAATCTGATATGATTCTGCTAGATTAAGCAGAGAAGTCATCTTAGATTTATTCTCCTCATGTTTCAAAACTTTCACTACATTTGGGTCATGTGAGGTCAGCAGATATGTGTGGAGTCCCATGATTGCAGCTCTATACATGTAATCAATTTCAAGGAGGTCCATGCCTCCTTCAAAACAGGGAATATATAATCTTGGTATGCAATGATTTTTATAACTCATTTGGTGAGCAGGAAGCATCCTTCTTGTTTTCTTATCTAATCTATCCAACACATTTTGGGGCCAGTCAATCACTACAAAACTGTAAGTTAGGACAGGAAGACCAAATTGGTTTATAGCTTGAATTTTGTTCCTAGATGTCAACACTGTTTTCAGGATTAATTTAAGTCTTCCAAAGTATTCCTTACTAAATTTTATTTGCATTTGTTCATGTTTTATTGTTGATCCTTCATCAATTATATACTCCCTCTTGCTCAAGTTCTTTTATATAACATTTTTGTCCCAAACTGATGTTTTCTTAGTGTTGCAGTTTTCCTAGTTTAAAGGCTGCTTTTGCACATTTATCAAGACCAAATGACATTCTTATATCATCTGAAAAAGTTTTGACAATCTGCAGTTGTACTTTCAGTTCCTCATCTGATGAGTTATACTCATCAGATGCTTCCTGCTCACCAAATGAGTTATAAAAATCATTGCATACCAAGAAACCTGGGAGGAAACTCCCAGATATGCTCAGAACTAGTTCAAAATGATGTGAAGATTACTGATCCTACAGACGCCAACAACATGCCCGCCTACAGATCAGTAGTGCAAACAAAAAAAGTAGAGATATCTATACCAAGCTGATTGCAGCCCCAAACATCTCCAAGTAATCTCCAATAAACTGTTTCTCCAGCAAAAAGCAAGCATCCATCCATGGCGGGGACCCGTGCTGTGTGCTCCACCTCTCCTCTACTCAACGAGGAATTAAAACCCAGGACTGCTGTTTCATAGTCTTACCTCTGTTACTCTGGATCATTACGGGGTGGTGCAACTGTGCTGCAACTGTGGTCCCATCACAACAAAGGCGCCACCAACCAAATTACCGAACGTACCGGCCAATTAGCCTGAAAAGCCTTACCTGTAAAGCCATGGAGAGGATCATAATGGACCAACATAATAAGAAATCTAGGTTTGGCTCAGTCCTTTTTGGCATCCCTTTTTGGTTTTGTCAAAGGCAGGTGCAGTGCCTTTTAAAAACTGTTGACTTTTTCTAAAATAGAACCAAAGCCATGATCCAGCCTACCTCGATCTGGCTCAGGCCTTATCATCATACGAAGGATACAATGATAATCAAAACTCATCACTAAAGTATAATTGTCAAACTCATCAGACCAAAATGGACCCATACAAGGTTGAAAACCCAGAGACTGGTTGGAGGACTGCACCACTTCAGGTCAGGAGTTGTTGGCCTGTCACATGTGGCAACACTAGTTCAGTGAACAAATGTTGGCATCTACTTTTCCAGTACAACTGCTTCAGGGTTAAAGATTTGCCAAAGGTTTAAGAACATTAGTGACTAACAAAGCACTTAAGATTTAAAGAATAGGGGCAACAATGCCTTAGGTATTACAAGAGATATTGTGGGACCTGGGGCCAGAGCCCTGGCAATGCAACGGAAAACTGGTGCCAGAGCCAAAAAATAAAAAAAACAAGGAAAAACCCCATAGTCCAAATGAGGGGGAAATGGGATTTAGCATAGACTAAGGGAAATAGGACCTGGGACACCCCTGAGCACAGAAGACATGCGACACCCATCAGGGACTAGAGTTTTCAGTAACCTTCCATTCGACACCCATGTAGCTAGAGTATTTAAGGGGTCTTTCTACTGGTATCCTTATCATGAACATCATCTCTATGCAATCTAGACATCAAATAGTCTCATGATACTGTATGTCGCCCAGAATTTGCCACCCCTGGTGGACCCACAAGAATTCGGAGGTCTCAAACATCCAAAAGTTGCTGCCTGACTGAAGATCTCCTCATAAAAAGGATAAAGCTTGGAGCTCAGAGGTCCTATTCTGCTCTGCGGGAAAGAACTGCCAGGATGGGATGTCGCCCTCATTGCTCAGGAGGTGAAGATTTGCCTAGTCACCTGGCATAAAGACTCAAACCTCAAAAAGGCAGGTATGTTGGGACTCACAACACAGCTGAATCTGAGGCAGCCATGGGAAGGATAGATATAAGAAGGCTCACAATCCTATTATAAAATCTCAAAGGAGGGATAGAGGCAAAACCCAAAGACTCTCTATGCTGA
Organism: Protopterus annectens; assembly: GCF_019279795.1. Taxonomy (NCBI): domain Eukaryota; kingdom Metazoa; phylum Chordata; order Ceratodontiformes; family Protopteridae; genus Protopterus; species Protopterus annectens. The sequence continues at coordinate 885,012,820 of NC_056729.1, forward strand.
GGCAGAGGATCCCAGAGATTGAACTAAGAAGCACTTTCGCCCAGCTTGCTCAAGAGAAATCAGGATAATTGGGTACGAGAAAATAGGATATAGTGAACCTATACAGTTTTAAATCATCAACAAAGAGATGAGAAGTCTTTACACTTTGTTGTTTTCTTGGAGTCAAATTATAGCCATGGCCTAAGCTGTTAAGTAGACATCTTAATGGGTTAAGGGCAAGGCAGAATAGGAGCAGTGACAGAGAGTCACCCTGGAATATCCCCCTTTGAATTTTTATCCCTGGGATAATAATTTGTCCTTCATCATGGCTTAATTGCAAAGTGGTCTGCCATTGCTTCATGTAGTCGATCAGTGTAGGGTGTAACTTATACATTTTAAGCACTCTTTTATCCTAAATGTGAGATACTGTCAAATGCTTTTTTGTAGTCAATCCATGCCATACTTAGATTCTTCCCCTTTTTACAGTTCTCTACTATGACTTTATTTAAAAACAAATGATCCTTTGTTACATACAACTTTCTTTTATTGCCCTTTTGTTCTACTGCCATAATTGAGTTTTCTTCTAAATGACTATAAACTCTGAAGGCATCAACTCCCATGAGTAGTTTATACGTCATTGTAAGGCAAGTATTGGTCTATAGTTTTTAGGGTAGCTTGCAGGTTCATTCTTAAGTAGAAGCATTGATTTTCCTGTTGTTAGCCAGGTTGGTGTCTGTTCAGGGTGTGTATATATATATATATATATATATATATATATATATATATATATATATATATATATATATATATATTTCTTACTAAGCTAAATCTTTGTGCAAAGACGTTAATACTTTTAACCAGAAGTTAGATACTGCATCTGGGCCTGGGGTTTTCCAGTTGGAGGCTTTTCATAACTTTGTTTCAATTTCTCTGGATGTTACTTCATCCTATTTCATATCCAGTATCTTTAAACTTCTTATTTTTTTCTTTTATTTCTTCTATCCATTTAGCATCTTTGTTATGTTTCACAGGATCTTCATAAATACTTCTCCAAAATGTATTTATTTCTTCCTTTTTGGTGGTCATTCAATTCCTTTTACCTTGTTTCCCAATTCCCTGTAAAACATGTTTGGGTCATCAATAAATTGCATATTTTGTACTTTTCCTTTATACTTATCTGCATGTCTTCTAAGAGATTTTTAGCTTGTTATTTGTGATAGTGCATGATAGTTCCTGGTCTGTTCTAGTACTGCACATTGCTTTTATTACGTCTATCTTTCTTAGTATTTTTGTTGATCTGTTCCCTCTTCTATATTCTTCTAACAGTGATACTTCTTGTCTTAATTGCTTTATAGTTTTCTCTATTCGATACCTCCATGATGATATTCAATTTTCCCCTTCTTTTCCCTTACTACCCCATGTTTTTGTGGTAGAACTTTATCAGTTATTAATTTAGCTGACAGTAGCATATCCTGTTTACTTCTATCACAAGGATTTCTATGCACAGTCCTAATTACTGTGTTCATTTGTTTCATCAAACGTCTGACTTTTTTGGGTTTTATTGACTTTCTGCAGTCTATTTCTTTCATTGATCTTAATATGTCTATCTATCTATGTTAAATCACATAAATCTTCTCTTAGCTTGTTTTTTTCTAAACTTAGGTCACATTTTTTACTTTCCATTTCCTGCAGGCATTCTATAGAAACTTCTATAGTATCTTATTGTGGCAACTTCTTTTCAGTCTCATCCTGTGTCAACCATCGCTCTGTCATATGGGAACTCACTGACTTATCACTCCTCAACACTGACTGCATCAGAGTTTCCACAGTTTTCTGTTCCTTCTCTTGCTGTCCAGCTTCAAGTGAATTTTGTACTGGTTTCCTGTGGAAGGATCCAAATTATCTTCATATGGCACCTGAGCAATTACTTCCCATTCCACTGGTTTCACCTTAATTTGGATATCCATTGCTCTATCCTGTTGTTGTGCTTTCTGAGTGAGATTTTCTAGAATGAATCCTTCATTTTGCAGGTACTCCATAACCAAAGTTTCTATTTTTTTAATTTCTCCATTACGAATCTCATTTTCTACTTTTCCTCTATGTCTTCTGATTTTTTGTATTGTAAAGTTTTCTGTATCTTGATTCCTTTGTCTGTATTTCTCTTCAAATATATTTGGTGCTGCTCTTTTGGTTAGGTTTGCTTTCTGCTTTGCAGAAATAATACACCATATTAAATCTCTTTTTCTTTCCCATGTTCATATTTCTTCCTCATGTCAGATGTCTCCTGATCTTCCTGCTTCTCCTTACTTTGTGGACTCGTTCCATCTTGCTGTGATGTAACCTGTGCTAGGCCTTCTACACCAAATCCTTCACTTTGCAGGCACTCCATAACTTCAACTTCTATTTTTTAAATTCTGCTTTACTAGTCTTCTTTTCTGCATTGCCTCTTTGTGACATTATTTTCCTTATTGTGAAATGTTCCATATCTGGATGCCTTTGTCTGTATTTCTCTTTGAATATCTTTGGGACTGCATTCTTTATATTGATTAATGTGGCTTTCTCCTTTGCATAAATATTGCACCATATCAAATCTCTCTTTCTTTCCCATGTCCATATTTCTTTTTTATATATTTCAAAAATCTCTAGGTTTTGTTGTTTATATTTTTGCACTTCCGTAGATGCTTCTTTTTTCAAACAGATCAATGTTTCTTGATCTATGTACTGTTTTTCACAAATCTGTTTTATTAATGAATAGACATTTTATATGAAGCTTTTGATATTTTTTCTTGTGGAAGTATTTTTCTTTCCTCTAATTTTTCTCTTAATCATTTTGTATATCCTGTGTCTGGAAATTCTGGGCTTTTTCCATAATAGTAGCAATACACAATTTCTTTCTTATTTTCAATAGTCCACTTTATTGTCTTTATGGCTCTTCTTTGGCCTAACAGTTTTTGTGATTTTTGTGGACTAATACTGCCTTCTACAACAGGGCAGGCATCCTCCCATAGGGCCTGGCCTGGCCCCATTGTAGAAATGTTTCTGTATTTTGAGGATTCTATACTGTCATCTTTTCCAGTGCTGGCACCAGTGTGTCTACCAGGACTGGTGACTTTTTTATCCTGGGTCACCCATCTATCTTTTTTTGATTTTTAACCTACTTCTGTCCATGATATATGCCATATAAATACAGTCTATATATCAACATCATCTTAGTGAGATTTTATGAGAAAAACAGGGTCCACCTCGAGAAGGTACTCACTAAACTTGGGGATGAATAATACTCTTCTTTACTTGCTGACTTATCACCTCTCCATTTGGACCACTTTCAGCAATCATGCTTTCCTTTACTTGCTGACTTAATATCTCTCCATTTGGACTCCCATCAGTGTGAGTACCTTATTGCGTAATCAGATAACAGTCCTGGCATGGTGACCTCACAGCACATAGTTCCAGAGCTTTACCTCTGCAAGTACTAGAATCACCTAGTCAATAGGATGATGATGGTGGGATTCAGGAAGTAGTGCTAGAGGAAGAACATCATTGTATTAGAAGACAGTGTCCTTAATATGCACAGCTTCTATGGTCAATACAGAATTTGCTAGAGAGCTATTTACTGTGACCTATCACTTGTGTAAAGAGCATACCAAGTCATTAGTTAACTTAAGAAGTTTCACAGTATCATGTTACCAGTGCTAGTCCATAGGTGAACTGGCACTACTTGCAATCATATCTTCTGGTTACTAAATGAATATTGTGTTGCCTGAAAGCTAGAGAAGGCAATCTTTGAACTTATCAATTGTTAGTTATCTATGTTACCATGGGTCCCCTTCAGAAACCTGAAAGCTCGCTTACTCGACTTTCAAAAGACTGAGACGAAAAAAAAGAAACTCCAGAAGACCGACTACTCAGAACACCAACATATCACTACAGGTAAGTAACACCTTGGCAAGCATGCTGACTTCTTCCCCTTACCTCCACTTTACTGTGATCTCAGAGTTGGAATATTTAATTGGGTGGAGGGGCGCAGCCCCCTCATGAGGGGTGTGTGGGGTATTTTCTTTGCTTCGGTTTTTAGTTTGTTTGCCGGGTTGGCCAAGTGGTTACTTACCTGTAGTGAAATGTTGGTGTTCTGAGCAGTTGGTCTTCTGGAGTTTCATTTTGTTTTTTTGTCTCAGTCTTTTGAAAGTTGGGTAAGTGAGCTTTTGGGTTTGTGAAGTAGACCTGTTACCACACATCTTCTCTCCTGTATACTTGTGAGTTCTTCCTGTGGGACTACTGTGCCATTGTTGTGTTTTATAGCTTTACTCTGTTGCATCATTTCTACCACTGGTTCCAGGTGAGGCTTAAAGAGGTCCTTGGACCAATCTACCTACCTACCTAACAAAAGTTAAGTAAAATAAAATAAATATGCTTTACACACAGATACCATTGGTGTGATGTGTCCTGTATAGATCTCTGACAAGTGGATGCCCTTAATATCTGTTTCATTAGACAACAATCATGTCAATCAGACTTCATAGGTTATATATGGCACAGAGTAACTAGGTTGATGCAGAACAGGGTAGTGGCCTACTCTCCAGACATGCACTTGTTTTACCAATTACATAGAACTAAGTGAAAAATGACCTTCCTGTCCTCACACAGTACTGTACATCCAGTAATAATGAGTGTGTGTGTGTGTGTGTGTGTGTGTGTGTGTGTGTGTGTGTGTGTGTGTGTGTGTGTGTGTGTGTGTGTGTGTGTGTGTGTGCGTATGCATGTGTGTGTGCATGTGTGTGCATGTGTGTGTGTGTGTGTGTGTGTGTGTGTGTGTGTGTGTGTGTGTGTGTGTGTGTGTGTGTGTGTGTGTGTGTGTGTTTGTGTGTATACAAATATAAATACAGTATGTGTGTGATTTTATATATATATGGATTACCTTTAATTCATCGAACGACTACACCATCAAAACCCACTGCATCGATATGGCATAACATCAAAATCCTGAGAGCCGACATTCTCCACATGGTAAGTAACCATTTGATCATAAACATGAACTTTGCCCTGTACCCCTGTGCTAGTGAGTTCTCGGAGTTGGAATATTAAGTAAGGGGGTGTGGGGGGTTTAGCCCCCCACATCTGTGTGTTTGTTTAAATGGTAGATTAAGACTTCTGGATGGCCAAACAGTTACTTACCATGAGGGGAATGTCGGCTCTCAGGTTTTCGATGTTATGCCATGTTGATGCAGTGGGTTTCGAAACTTTCTGGCCAATAAATTTAGCTAAATTTCATCCCCACATCACCTCTGTTCACTCCCCATGAAATATCCTCTGCCATTACTTTACCTGTTATCACAAAAGAATAGGTCATCACTGTGTTTTCCAAACCTAGAAACATGGCATCAGTGGTCCCTGATAGAATCCAATGGTGCTTATTAAATAGCTTGAAACATAAGCTAGCAGACCCACTCAGATCTCTATTTAAACACAGTTTCCCAACAGGCTTTGTCCCTGTAGAGTGGGGGACAGCAACAGTCATCTCTTTACACAATGGGGTTGTCTTATTTTCTGCTTGGATATTTTCTTGTGGTTGCTTGTATGTAGACCCAATCCATTTCGTCTTCATCAAGGGCAGGTCCTGCCTGCTCAATGTGATGGACTTCTTTGAGAAAGTCGCCAAGGTCATGGATGAGGTTAAGTCAATTGACCTGCCAAGACATTTGTCACAATACTCCACTTGTGTGTTATAAATAAACTCAAAAAATTAGGCATAAACCTCTTCATCACCAGATGGGTAACCAAATGGCTCACAGATAGGACACATGTTATTAGAGTGGGGCAATCTACATGCAGCAATAGGTCAGTCAACAGTGGAGTACCACAGGGCTCACTGCTGGGCCCCTTCCTGTTTGGGATCTATTTCTCAGATGGCAAGGCAAATGTAGATGGCCTTTGTCTAACCAAGCTTGCTGATGACTGCAAGGGCAATCATTGACTCCCTAAATGATGTTGATATCCTAGAGAAAGGTCTGACACAGACTAAAGACTGGTGTCAGAGCTATGGCCTCAAACTAAATGCCAAGACATGCATAATAATACTCTTTGGGAAATCAAATACCCCTACAAATTACAACATTGATAGCTCTTCCCAAAGAGTGAACCCAGTGGTGAGAGATCTGGGTAGTCAGATAGACAGTAACCTGAACGTTGACCACCAATTGTCCATGGTGGTGAGGAAATCCTTTCTCATGGCTCAGCTTATAAGTAAGGGCATGGCATCCAGATCTACGTCTGTCATAGTGCAACTATACTTGGCTCTCATCAGACCAAAAACTGAGTGCAATTCACCCTTTGGCATGTACTTCACCAGGCATCTGCAACAATTGGAGCATCCACAGAGGTTTCTCACTAAAACGTACAGGGTATAACCAACATATCCTATGCAGACCAATTAAAAGCCCTATCACTGCATTCAGTTTCTTACCAGTTACTCAGGGGTGATCTATGTCTAACCTACAAAGCAGTCTCTGACCCAGTCCTGATGAAAATGTTGCATATTTACAAAACTAAGTGCTTGATGGTTATCCGCTCCAAGGATCTAAACCTGATCTCTGAGATAACTAAATCATGCTGGAGAGACAGATATATATCACAGAAATTGCCCCTTCTCTGGAATAGGCTTCCTATTCATATGAAACATTGGATGAGAAATTGCAAATTCAGTCCTGGGGTGGCACCCACATGCCTTATGGCAGAGGTAGTCGGTAAAAATTGTCAAAACTCCACTTGCTAACCATTGTTATCTTTCCTCTAGAAATAGAAAACTGGGTAAAATCTGGCTAAAACTGCCTAGGCTTGAAAGGGATCTTGAGCCATTAGCCTAGTATTCTCCTATGACCCTATGAACTTGCCAATAAATTTTTATGTAGCCTGTTCTCTGATTCCTGGGTATGTGTTTGTGTATAAACCTATGAAGACTTTGTGGTAAACCCCTTTCAAGAACCTTTAATATAGGTCAGACGTACAATATTTTGGAAATCATATGATCTGTTGTGTGTCATCCAAGCAGATTATAAATAATTCCCTGAGTATCAGACCATCTAGCAGTTCAGGAAGTAGAAGCCATTTTCGGTGATGTATTGCAGGTGCTCTTAAAAAAGTGGGGCCTTGATGGCAGAGTGTGTGTGTGTGTGTGTGTGTGTGTGTGTGTGTGTGTGTGTGTGTGTGTGTGTGTGTGTGTGAGTGTCTGTGCAATCTATCACTCTCTGAAACTGAGCTATGTCAGAAATTGTCTACAGCGTCCATGTCCACTTGAAAATTGCTTACCATCTGCTGTTATGCCAAGCACTGTCTTTACTTACTCCATTGACATGGATGGTCATAATGTACAACATTGTGGGTTATGGCTCTAGTAGGATTACTAATGCAGGTTACTCCGCTTTACAGCTGCTGCTACCTATAACATCTCATCTCTGTCATGTGCACCATGAATTGTATTGTACAAATCCGATATCTGCAAATGTATAGCCTGACTGTTATTTTATATTTCTAAACTGGTACACCATTTGCATGTTGTCATTTGCATAACCAATGTGTCTCATTGGCATGTGATTCCTCATTTACATATACACATGCATTTATTAGAATGCACTGCATGCTGTGCTGTTTTTGCAGTTGTTCAACCATGATATGTGACTGTTAGCGAATTGCCCACTACATGCACATGACTCTACCTATATTAATTTGTTCTGCACGATGTGCTACATGTCTATGAATCCTTTCCTTCTTCACTAAATGTATATAGTCCCATTCATGTACTGCAGAACAGCAGCCTTGATGTATAATTGTAAACAGTGATTTTGTGTCATATGCTGAGTTGGTTGTGCTGGTATATCAGAATGCAGATACTTTTTTGCTTTTAACTAACTAATGGAGTCAGACTATTTAAAAAAAAATTTTCTTCTGAGTGTATGAATGTGCATTTGTATGAAAGCATGTACACTAAGCAGTGTTTCATCATTGTCTAATCATTTAGTCAATGCTCTTAAAGAGATGCAAGCTAAATGTGTTGAGTGCAGAGAGTGCAACATGCACTATATTATTATAACGCATGTTCATAGGTAAGTAGTAGCATATCAGTCTGCAGACTATTACAGGCCTAGCCAATGGCCAGAGGTCAGAATCAAACTCTATGCCTTGTATCTTTGAGGTAAGGAGCTTAACCATTATGCCAACAATCATAGGAGTGTGCTTCTAATTGCATGCATTGCACGTGCTGGTGTTTATGAGACAATAATCAGCAGACTTGCCCTTGAGGAAGGGAAGTTCCAAAGTTTTTTGGGGTCTACCATCTGCTTGGTTAAGTGTTGCAGCACTATAACTGTAGTGCAACAGAAAGGGGGAAGGTTGTACGTCAAAGATGCTGCCCCTTGAAATAGTCATTAAACTGAGGTTCCATCTCTCTGAGTTTTTGGTAATTCACTTCTACCACATTTATCAAAAAGCATTGAGGGATTTTTCTTATAACCTGGACAAAATATATTTAATTAGTCAAACTAGCTCCTCAAGTGTAGGAAAATAGATGGACCTAGTGTGACTAACCTGGTCAAACAAAATATATAACTGTGCCCTACAGAAGAGAACTGGAGGTCTAAACTCCCAGACACAGAAAGACAGAGTAGCTAGGATGTAGTAAAGGAGACAACTACACCAGGTGCAAGGTGATAGGGGATATGATCAGGAGATTCCAGTCTTAGTACCGACATTTATTTCCCTACCTGTACTTCTGAATGCCAGTACTGTTTTTGTGATCAGGACACAGGACTGAAGCATTTCAGTGCTTCATGTGGGGCATACGTTGAAGCAAGCTAGTTTGCTACAGTTGTTAAAAGTAGAAAGAAACATTTTTTAGTCCTGCATTATGACCTTTTCTTTTCTTTCGATTTTTATTTATTTATTTATTTATTTATTTTTGTTTTGATCCCTAACTTATAGTGGAGGTGCACCAGAATGGGAAATGGCACCAGGTGCTAGATGAACTATTGCAGAATGAAAATACCTTCAAGCTTTTCTTGTGCACAGAATTCTTAACTGTGCAGAAGGAAAATAAAACTAACCATTATATCCATGTAATCCGCACATTACTAGTATAATTCTTAGCTCATAATGTTTGAAGACAAGTATATATATATATACACATATATATACAACTATTTCATGTTCAATTATTAGATTATTATTTATGTTTTCCACAGTATGACTTCCCTGCACCAATGGTTGTAAAACATATATTTGTACTCAGTATTTGGCCCTTATTTTCAGCTATACATAAGTCATTGCTATGAATCATTAAATGTTACATGCTGGGCAGGATTCACGAAGGCTTGCACAGAGTCTAAGAGTAGTGTAAGACTCCATGCAGCCTTCGCGATGCAGGAACAGCCCGGAATTCCATGTAAGGGACCAGCTAAAACGTCTCTTACACGGACTGGGCGTAGATATGCTAATCACCTCACTTGCAGCCGAAAGGCATGCAAATGAGGTAGATTAGAAATCCACGAAGCCCAAACCAGCCCGTGTAATAGCCGTTTTAGCTGCAGAAATGTACTCAGTTGACAACTGAGTATGTTTCTGCAAATAACACAATGGAGCCATGTCAGCTACAAATAAAGGGTGCATATGTGTCAGGCAGCATGCCAATGGCCAAATATGTGGCCACTGGCAAGGTAGCTCGATGCAAATATGAGAAATAATATATATTTTTTTCGGCAATCACCGATGTTTAAACGCAGCACAGCCCCGTGCAAACGGGCTGGCTATATAAAACATAAAAATGAAGGTTATAAACCCACAACTGTGGGTTTTATGCAATACATGGATTTACAAAGCAGGGACCAGCAGACCAAAAACAACATGGCCACCGTTTAGTGGTTGCTAAGGGGGAAGCTGAGTCTAAGACATGTAACTAAGCATTAATAGGCAATCTGATGTAAATGAGTGTTAGGATACTGAATCCCACTGTCACATAGCAAATGAGCACAATCTGAGTAGTGTAAGAGTTACATAAGGGGGAGGAGCAGAGTAGGAGATAGGTGACATCACAGGGGGGAATGGCAGAAAGAAATGCAGTTCATTGGAGGTCAGTGTTACATGACAGATGTCAGACACATATCATGGAAAGAGGAGTGCCACAAGATAAGCATGGGAAAGTCAAGAAATAGAAGGTGTACACTGTTGTTTACACCAAAGTTTCTTGCTGGGCATGCATGCGCATGTGTGCGCGCCATGATGCGCGAGTAGGGCAGTGTGCGCGCGTGTAAGGCAGACTGAGCATGTGGGAGCCTGTTGGCAGACTTGTAAGACTGTTTGCACTGGTGTGCATGCATTTTAACCCAAATAAGAAGATTCTAAACTGTGTAAGCATGTGTGCGCGCGTGTAAGCCACTGTGAGCGTGTTTCTGCTGGTATGCATGTTGCTCCCCCCTGAGGAAACAGAAAGGAAACAGGAAGCAACAGAATTAGTAGGAAGCTAGCAGGGAATACTGCTGGAGCTAGCAGGTGAAAACAATTAGAAGCAGGCAATTACACAGGCAGAATAGTAGCCCAGCCAAGCACTTAAAACTATGCAAACAGCAGTGCAGGATGTTTCTCTCTAGAGACACTGCAAGACAGGAGTAAACTATTAGAAGTGAAAACTGAAAAAGCTGAACTCAGAGCAGAAATGCTAGGGGCTGCCATAGCTGTCATAAGGAGACATAGGCAACTTGCTGAGGGTGGTGACAATGCAAATGGTGCCAGACAACCAACAGTGAGGAGACGGAGAACAGTGTACCGGCCCAGGGTCACCTACCACGGGTTACATGAGTTGGAGATAGTGGAGCACTATACAGTGGACAGAGACCTCCTGCAGCAAATTGTCGAGCTGTGCAGGCCATGCCTCACACACAGAACCAACAGAGGGGAACCCATCCCAGTGGAAACCAAGGTATGTGTTGGCCTAAGAATACTAGCAACAGGTACCTTCCAGAGACCAACTGGTGATATGATGGGGATATCACAGGCATCAGCCTCCAGGGTACTGCACCAGTTCCTGGATGCCATGTCAGCATATGTCGGTGATCATGTATATTTCCCCAATGCCCTTGAGGTATTGGCCAGCAATATGTGTCTCTTCCAGCAAATAGCGGAATACCCTGAGGTAGTGGGTGCAATAGACTGCATGCACATATGCATCATAGCACCAGCCGGTGAGCGGGGTAGGGCCTACATAAACCGCAAGGGCTTCCCCTCCATCAACTGCCAGGTCATGTGTGATGTTCAGGGCATAATAATGAATGTGTGTGCTGGCTGTCCTGGGAGCTACCATGATTCCCATATCTGGCATTTGACGCAGCTGTACCAGACATTTGCCAATGGGGACATCCCACATGGACACCTAGTGGGGGATGCAGGTTATGCACTGGAGCCGTGGCTGATGACACCCATCAGAAATGCACACACACCTGAACAGGAATGCCATAATGAGGCACATGCACAAACACGTAATGTAATAGAGCGTGTGTTTGGGCTGCTCAAGTCAAGGTTCCGGTGTCTGGACACATCTGGTGGAGCCTTGCAGTACTCACCAACTACATGTACCCAAATTGTCATGGTATGTGCTATGCTACATAATATGATCTTGCGAAAACAGCTGCAACAGGACCAGCATAGGGCCGGGCCAAACAGCCCCCCACCATTGTCAAGGCCATCACAGGCAGAGCGTGACTTGGAGGAGGAACAACCTGAGCCTGCCCCAGTAGGCAGAAGGAGGCATGCCCAGTATGCCCTGGTCTTGGCAAAGAGGCAATGAATAGCACATACACTGGCTCAGTAGGAATCCTGGGAATGATACCCCTCTCTGACTCACTCATATAATAACATGGATGCCTAAAATGACATAACCTTCTCTCAAACATGTACAGGGAGTGTAGTATGTGCATCCGACAGAGGCAGCCCTGCAGCACCATCTGAGGCATGAATGCCATGTGTTAAGCAATGTAACACCATGTAGTATATGCAAACTTGATGACCCTGACTAACATCCTACCCTCACCAAGCATGGTGCCACAATATGATGATGAGATGATCAATTGCAATAATTGGCTGAAATATTGCTGTTAGTCAAAGGGGATCCAATGTGTGCCAGCCTGGGATGACATGCTGAGCATGACATGATGCTCCACCTGCTAGCGGTGGCATGCACCTATCAGTCCTGGCCTTATGGATACTGGCAAAGGCTGTTGTTACCCACAGCGTGCCTTGAATAGGTAAGGCTCAAAACACAAACCCACCTCCATAGGTATCACAAGGGATAAGAACCTAGATGTAATGCTACCCAATGCCAGAAGTCTAAACAGCAAGATGCATGCAGTCTAAACTCCCCAAGTATGGAGAATGTTGATATCTGTCCTGTAACAGAAAACTGGGTCAAGGCTCACAACAGCACCCTAACACTACCAGGTTACACCTCATACTGTGCTGTACAGCCTCAAAACATGGAACAAGCTACAAAAGGAGGGTGACTAGCAATAATTGTCAAGGATAACCACACCCCCATGTTGGTACCACAACAAGAAGAAGCATGGACTAGTCATGGTCAAGTAACAGTGGCTAAAGCTGCCTCCCAGTTTATAGCCTGCTACAGACTACCATCCTAACACCAGGAACTGCACTTGGCCTATGTTGGAATACATAAATATATCAAGCCCTCCAAACCACATTATATTGGGTGACTGAAAATACCCAAACATAGACTGGGAGCATTATTCTAGCTCCAACACTCTAGGACAAAAGTTCCTAGAATCCATAAACCAAAATGCCCAGGAACAATGTACCACTCCCACAAGAGGGGTAAGCATACTGGATGTGATAATCAGCAACATGGGTACTGGATGGCAAGATGAGAAGTGTATCCCTCACTGGTAAGACCAGACCATAGAGTAATCACACTGGATATATACATCCTGACCACAGTCCCTGGCCAGAAAACCACAATGAAAAACATGTGTAAAGCAAAAGTTGCACTCCTCCAAACTGATGTGGAATCCATTAAAGGCCCTGTGCTTGTGCAAAATATGGGCCACACCGCAGAACCTGTTATACAGGCATTCCATGAACACTGCCAGGAATGCATGGATTATGCAATCCCAAATAAAACAAAGACACAATGCCATACATGCAGGCATCTGCCATGGTGGACTCCAGCCATTACCAAACCATGCAAGGGAATGAGGAAGTTACTGCATGATAGAGCAAACATAAAAAGGGAAGTAATCTTTGATCAGTAGTATGGCAATAAAATATGTCCACTCATACAATCCACTAAGGCCAGCTACAACAAGTTGAAACTGTGAATCTTGTGGCAATGTTACACCTGCCCCATGTACACAGACAACCCTCACCTCCCCCCAAGAAATACAAATATATGTGAGAGATGCAACCATGTATCCAAACCGGAGGCTGAGCTCTCTCAACTCAGTACTGTCAAAACTTGTCAGGAGGAGAAGGTAACCACACACACCACAAACCCAGTCTCACATAGACCTATCACAACTGCAAACCAAAGACATAAACACAGAAAAACATTCCTGGAGGCTCTAATTACAAACACACCGCATCAACAAAGGCCTCCAAAGTAGACACCCAAGCAACCACTACCTCCAGACATAGCATATGCAACACATAGTACACAAAGCTGGTGTGCCAAACAGTCACAGGCCAGAAGGAGAAACAACATGCCTGATACAGTTGTAATAGGTGACTCCATAGTCAGTCACACTACTGTCCCGCTCACCAGACTGAACAAGGGAAAGGGTACAGTAAGCTGCCTGTAGGCTGCTACAATATGCCACATAACACAAATACGCAGGTCACCCCAAAGCAAGTAGAAATATGATGCAGTCATTGTCCATGTTGGCATGAATGACCTGGGATGTACCTCCCCGAACTACATGAAAAGAGACATAGATGAGCTCTCCGATTATGTAGTCCAGGCCGGTATGACACTGACCGTGTGCAGCATCCTACCCTCACCAAGAATGATGCCACAGTACAAACACAGAATGATCAGCTTTAACAAGTGGCACAATTACTGGTGTCATTCCAAGGCGATCCAATGTCTGTCTGCTTGGGATGTCATGCTTGACAAGCCACACTGCTGTGCCAGGGATGGCTTGCACCTGTTACCCCTGGGTGTCTGGATATTGGATAAGGCTCTTGCCACCTCCATAGATCCTTTCATAGGCAAGGCTGAAAAGACTAACCCAACTCCCTAGAAAACATAAGTAGAAAGAAACATAAGGGTAATGCTGCCCAATACCAGACATGTAAACCTCAACATGCATGCTCCCGAGGCCCTCCCCAGTATGGAGAACATTGATGTCCGTGCAGTGACAGAAACCTGCAGCAAGGCTCCTGATAGCACATCAGCACTACCAGGTTATACCTCATATCATGCGTTATGGCCCCAAAACCTGGACCAAAACATAAAAGGAGGGGGAGTATCCATATTCAGCACAGACACCCACACGTCCAGGTAACTGACAATGCACGAAGCATCGGAGACCACCCATGTGCAACTAACCATAGGCAAAACTGCTGTACAGTCTGTAGCATGCTACAGACCACACTCTCACACACAGGAACCCCACTCAGCCATCCTGAAGACACTGGACAGTATGAATGTCTCACCAAATATCAAACAAGGTACTCACAAATTACCACATAGGTGGTAATCCATTATGTATGGAAGGAGTACTCAGGGACCTAGGGACACAATTGGACAGTAACCTGTCATGTGACACTCACATTGCCTATGTGGCTAGGAAGACTGTCTATATTGGACACCGTACCATGAAAGGATTCACATCTACGTCAACAGAGGTCATTGTGCCCCTATACTGTTCTCTTATCAGACCCATAATCTAGTACAATGTCTCATTTGGGATGTACCTTACCTGACACCTGCAGCAGTTAGAAAGACCTCAAAGGTACCTTACTAAGAGGATAACGGGTCTCAAATATATGTCATATGCTGCCTGAATGTAGACACCCCAGCTGTATGCATTCACATACTGCCTACGCAGAGGCATTGTATGCCTGTTGTACAAGGCCATGTCCAACACAGGAGTAATGGACATGCTCCACCCCAGAAATCCCTAATCCATCGGAGCTGTGAGAGTGAGAGATGTCAACCTCAACACATAATGAAATAGGATGTGCTGGAGGGACAGATACATAACCCAGAGGCTCCCTACACCCTGGAACGGAATCCCACTCCATGTTAGGCAGAGCCCCTCACTGACTCTCTTCAACAGGACTCTTGCCAAGTGGATGGATGATCGTAGATGTACACTGGGGGTCTTCACTGTGTCACGTCCAGACAGAGGCACAGTAAAGTAAATCATAAATGGCCATAATATTCACATAGCAAGGGG
Organism: Protopterus annectens; assembly: GCF_019279795.1. NCBI lineage: Eukaryota > Metazoa > Chordata > Ceratodontiformes > Protopteridae > Protopterus > Protopterus annectens. Next base: position 885,028,248 of record NC_056729.1, read on the forward strand.
TGGCGAAAGCCACACACACTCTGGCTAGGCTTATAAATGCCCTATGGTGGATAGCCTAGTATGAACCTATGAACGTATGAAGATACAAATTGTACAGGACACTAAGGATAATCACAAGGCTTTCTTAACTGATGGTAAGAACCTTGTTGGGAATTCACAGATATGCTCTGAATCACTCAAATATTACAAACAACATACCAAACACACACACATATTGCCAACATCCAACCTGACAGGTGCAGTGCAACCCCCCCCCCCCAAAATGCAAAATATCTATCCCAGCAGAGTGCTGGCCCCCTGACATTGCAGATGCTGAGGTAACAGCCAGCGTCTACAAAGCAAAACACACAGCATCAATGGTATGAGATGGTGTCCTGGGCTGAGTCCAACATGGACTCCAAGAAGAATGGAATGCCAAATAACACTACTGCTCAATGTGAGCCTTACCACAGGATATGTACCCAAAGAGCAGTGTACAACAACAGTGGTCCTTCTCCACAAAGGTGTTGCCTGAATGGATACTGCAAACTACCACCCCAGAATCCTGACAAGCTTGGTCTGCAAAGCAATTGTCAAGGATTGTGCAGAGTGGCCTGTATACTCCCCCAGCATGGGTCATTTGAAGTCTTCCACCCCAGTCTTCACAAGTGCAAAGTCTGCTTTTTATAAATACACTTTGTTTGCAGTGACAACCTTGCCTGGGGGGTGAGGATGGGATATGGATGTCCAGGGAAAGGTGGGTATGGTCAGATATCAACAATGGTGGTCTACCTCTGGTGTGGAACAGTGAGTACCCATGTTGCAGATGGTCAGGTGCAATATGTATTCCCCCTTGTGGCTGTCGTGAGTGGTCCTGCCATAGCACATGGACTCACAAATTGTAGTGGCTGTAGGGTAATGTTGTAGAGGCCTGAGTAGTTCCCACACAAAATATACCTGTACCTGACGTTAACAACTGGAATGGTGTATGTGAACACCTTCATATCTTGGCACTGTTCCCAGGGAAGCAAAGTGTGTGTCCCGGATGTGGGAGGGGTGGTCTGAACTGGTTGTGTTGTGTGTTACAGGTCCTGTGGTCACGAAGCATGGTATAAAACATAACCTGCCAGTGCTGATGTGCATATCTGACCCTGAAGTAGGTGGCTGCAAATGCATATATATGCTATCCCCCACCTGACAGGTAGTAATAGATGTACATACCTCTGTATAAATAATGATGTCAGCACCCTATAAATACTGCAGGTGCAGAACAGATGCCCAGTAATTCGGATAGTGTTTTCTGCTAATGCGTCTCCCTCAAGTGTCATAATATAGTTAGGTAGGGGTTTGAATCCTGCAAATGCTCAGTGTGTGGGTGAGCAGGGTTAGTGTGTGTGCAATTCTGTGTGAGAGAAATGCCCCTTTTGGCAACTAGGAAAACACACTACAGGATGCACATTCCCCTTTCTAAACACTGATGATGTCAGCACCCTATAAGTAAAGCAGGAGAAGGGAAACCTCCCAGCAATGTGAATAGTGCGCTCCGCTAATGCATCCGTCTTGAGTGTCATAACATAGTTAGGTAGGGGTTTGAATCCTGCAAATGCTCAGTGTGTGTGTGTTTGGGTGAGATGAGTTAGTGTGTGTGCAACTCTGTGTGAGGGAAGGGGTTTAAATCCTGCAAATGGCAAGTTTGGTTAAGGGGGGGTTAGTGTGTGTGCAATTCTGTGTGAGAGAAATGTCCCTTTTGGCAACTAAGAAAACACACTACAGGATGCACATTCCTCTTTCTAAACACTGATGATGTCAGCACCCTATAAGTAAAGCAGGAGAAAGGCAACCTCCCAGTAATGCGAATAGCGCGCTCCACTAATGTGTCCATTTTGAGTGTCATAACATAGTTAGGTAGGGGTTTGAATCCAGCAAATACTCAGTGTGTGTGTTTGGGTGAGAGGAGTTAGTGTGTGTGCAACTCTGTGTGAGGGAAATGTCCCTTTTGGCAACTAGGAGAACACACTACAGGATGCACATTCCCCTTTCTAAACACTGATGATGTCAGCACCCTATAAGTAAAGCAAGAGAAGGGAAACCTCCCAGTAATGCGAATAGCGCGCTCTGCTAATGCATCCGTCTTGAGTGTCATAACATAGCTAGGTAGGGATTTGAATTCTGCAAATGGCAAGTGTGTGTGTGTTTGGGTGAGGGAGGTTAGTGTGTCTGCAATTCTGTGTGAGAGAAATGTCCCTTTTGGCAACTAGGAAAACACACTACAGGATGCACATTCCCCTTTCTAAACACTGATGATGTCAGCACCCTATAAGTACAGCAGGAGAAGGGAAACCTCCCAGTAATGCGAATAGCGTGCTCTGCTAATGCCTCTGTCTTGAGTGTCATAACATAGTTAGATAGGGGTTTGAATATGGCAAGTGTGTGTGTTTGGGTGAGGGGTGTTAGTGTGTGTACAATTATGTGTGAGAAAAATGTCCCTTTTGGCAACTAGGAGAACACACTACAGGATGCACATTCCCCTTTCTAAACACTGATGATGTCAGCAGCCTATAAGTACAGCCGGAGAAGAGAAACCTCCCAGAAATGCAAATAGCGCACTTGACTACTGCGTTTCGTACTAGTATCATGACATAATTAGGTAGGGGTTTGAATCCTGCAAGTGTGTGTGGGGGGGTGGAAGTAGGGTGTGTGCAATTACATGTGTGAGAGAGCTGACCCTTTTGTCAACCAGTACAACACACCAGCTGCTGCATATTCCAATCTCTACGCAGAGATGATGTCAGCACCCTACAAGTACAGCAGAAGAGGGCAAATCTCCCAGTAATGCAAATAGCATGCTCTGCTACTGCGTCTCTCAGTACTGTCATAGCACAGTTAGTTATGACTTTGAATTCCACAAATGCCATGTGTGTTTTTGTCACACAGAATGCCCATGTGTGTGGGTTGTTGTTCACAATAATGGATGACATCAATTAAACCAGTAATGGCAATGCACACAGATGATGTATGCATGTGCCAAATACACATATATACCTGTGACCTTCAATAGTTCCCATGTCTGACGCCTGCCACATGTGAATGCATGGTATTTGCACTGGATAACATTATGACTGTGGTTTTCTGTGCAGGTGCTGCATGTGGTATGTGCATATACAGTGTGAGTTGTATATGGTATCATCCTAGCAGCGAGGGATACACATCTGGTCTGGGGCATATAGTCTACATGTTGTTGATGAACAGGTGCTGCATGTTTTCACCTGTTGTGGGAGTGGTAACAAGTTGTTCCATAGCAATGCAGTGACTACATGCTAGGAACCTTTCAGCTAGGGTGTTGTAGCTACAGTAATTCATCAGCATTCAGTAATACTTCAGCATTCTTGGTGAGGGTATGATGCCAACCAAGGTCAGGGTCATACCAGCCTGTGCCACATGCTAAGAGAGCCCTTCTATGTTCCCTATCATGTAGTCCAGGGAGGTACATCACAGGTCAGCCATAGTGGCATGGACAATGACTGAGTCATATGTGTCCATGCCTCTGACTGACCTGTATGCTTGTGTTATGTGGTGGACCATAGTACCCCCATGGGCATATCACTGTGACCTTCACCTTGTCCAGCCTGGTGAGCGGGACCTCACTGTACCAGACAATAAAGGTACCTAACACAACTGTAGCAGGTGTGTTGTCTAGCCATACAGGCTGTGACTGTTTAGCACACAGGATTTGTGTGCTATGTGTTGCACGTGCTGTGGTCTGGCTTAATGTATGCCTGTGTGCCAGCTGCAGAGGTGTCTGCTGCTCAGGCAGGATGCTATTCTGAGGCTCCACGAATGCCCCAGTGTGTTCATGTGTTTGGATTGCTGTCAGTGTAGGTCTACATCAGACTGGTATTGTAGTCACTGTAGTATTTCATGCCACCTGACAGGTTATGGCAGTACTGGGTTCAGAGTGCTTAGTCCCCAATTTGGCTATGTGGTTGCATCTCACACATGTGTTGTACGTCCATGTGTAGGGGAGAGGGTGACTGTGTACATGTGGCAGCTGTGACATTGCCACATGACTCACCTCGACACGGTTATCAATAGGACATGCTGGAGGGATAGATTCATCACCCAAAGACTCCCTATGCTGTGGAACAAAATCCCGGTTTATGTGAGGCAGAGCACCTTGCTGGCCTTGTTCAAGAGGAATCTTGACCAACGGATGGGAGATCGCAGATACTCCCCAGGGGTTACCTCAGTGTCACTGCTCGACAGAGGCACAGCAAAATAATGGGCATAGTTTCTCCAAACTAAAGGGGTGGCGTAAGCCACAAAACTATGGGCTAGGCTTATAAATGCCCTCAGGCAGATAGCCTAGTATGAACCTATGAACCTATGAACCTATATTCCACAACTGTACCATAGAGATGACTGACAAGTGACCTTTGCACATGCTACCATAGTATTGTTATTGCCATGATGATTAACAGCACATAGAACCAATGGGGAACAAGGTACAGAAGGTGAGTATGTGAGGGTGTAGTGCCTGTGATTAGTTAGCACTGGCATATATGACTGCTCACGTGGTCAAATGCCAGGTAAGTCATATGCAATGTGTCACAGGCAACGTACATGCGAACAGGACAAACAGTGACGTTCTGCCAAGTGAGACATGGACATACATATAGTAAGCTATGCAGATGTCACTAGGAATCCACAGAAGCTCTGTAAATCTGCATTGCAGGTGGAATCAGTGTTCCAGGGTAACTGCAAGCAAACATGCATGCAAACAAAGCTACAGTAAGCAGGGCTGCATGTAGTCCATTGTACAACAAACAAGCTGTACCACTTCCAGTAGGTAACAGTGCAAATATGCAGGCACTATACACATGTACATGGAAATACACAGGTCAGATGGCCAGGGTCCAGTCTCAGCGCACACAAGTGTATAGACCATGTACCATCAGGATGTACAATAACCGGATGGAAACCCAGGTGCTCATACCTGCAGTAATACACATGTCAAATAACAGACACTGTTTCCATACTTAGTAGGATGTATGCTACCTGTCCTGCCACCACAGTATGCCTGACATTTATGGGGACTCTCCCTCCTGTGAAAGTTAGTTTTGTGTGTTGGGGCTGTCTAGCATGGTATGAGATGTGAGCTTGCAGTGCTAGGGTGCTCCTGTGTGTCCTGTACCAGTCGTGTAGTACTGCACACATATCAACATCCTCAAACATCTGCATTCAAGAGTCCAGTGTGGGCAACATGCCACTTGCAGTTTACATGTCCATCATTGCGTATCAATACTTTCATTACCTTATCCCCTGTGCTACCTAGGTATGTGGCCTTCTGTTGACATCCTTACCACCAGTATGCAAACATGTGCAGATGATACATGATGGTACTTACCATGGGTGTAGAAAACAGTACAAGACAATCATACCCTTACTGCATCAGGCATGCTGGGATATACCCACAATTATATCAGCACACAGTACTGTTAACAACATGATACTATTACTACACGTCTATGTACTCACCCTGTGCATCAGCAACATGTTAACCTGTACCTGCACTGATGTTACAGATTGCAGGAGGTGGCACAGTTTCATCATATGCACAGGGTGTGAACTTGGTATGCCTGAGTCTGCCACTGATACCACCAATTGACATGTATGTGTATGTGTGTTGGTGAGGGACAGCAGTACAAGGTGGGGCAATGTTGATGCAGTGTGTGCGTGTATGCAGTAGCCCTAGGTGTTGTCAATTTGCATGTGTGTATGGATGCACACAGTTCCACCTCATGGCTGCCATATACTGGTATTTGTGCACAGCCACAGACTGTACCTGCCAGGTTATACAGATCAGTGTCTCTGGCCACGGACACGGTACCTGTGCCTTGCAGGGGTGCTACGGACCATATCCGGTACCAATCCAGACTGGGTACTGTCATCAGAAGCAGGTGTTCATTGACTGGACACAGATCCCTGTTGGGCCTGTCCAGAGCCATGTGCACGTGGTCTCCTGGGGTGGTCTGATAACAGCACAGACCCAGCATTGCTGGGGCTGCTGCTGGCACTATGGGGGCAGCCGCGGACCTGTTGTCATCCGCGACGACTGCCAGCTGCTGCTGTTGATGGCATACACCCATGTCGACGCCTCAACCATCCACCATTACCCTGGCTCATGGACATGTAGTTGTGGAACTGATCTAATATGTCCCCACAACGTCTGTCTATGACATCGGTGAAATTACAGATGGCAGCCGCAATGTCACGCATACTGTCAGTCATGGCTGTGCAACATGCTGTCAGCTCCCTCAGACCCTGTCTGGTGTACCGTTCTATACGTGACTGTGCCTGCATGACAGCCCGAAACATAGCTGAGGTTGTAAGACCTCTGTGGGCACATCTGACAGGGGCAGTACGCCCACAGATGCTCCCACAAGAACCCCTGGATATCTATCTGTGTGGTACCATCTCAGGGCCATGCCCATGGCAGCTGTGTGGGGAAACATGTGCCACAGATACCACATTACCTTGGTCAATTCCCACGGTATCCTGTCCATCACCTAGGGACATTGGTGACAAAGGATGTATTGGCAGGATGACTGTGCACATTGATGAGGTTGACAGCTGTGTACTGTCAATTGGCTGACCAATGACAGACCCTGGCACACCTTCCTGTGCCATTACATAGGTGTCATCATTATCAGTACCCATGGCACCTGATTCAGGTTCCCTGCTGCATGACACCAGAGCAGCACCAGAACCTGTGGGAGGGAAACAGGAAACACAGTTTACAATGTCTACACAATGTTACCAGTAATGCACACATGCACACGTGCACACATGCACACATGCACACAAGCACAGGTGCACACATGCACACATGCACAGGTGCACACATGCACACATGCACACATGCACACATGCACACATGCACAGGTGCACACATGCACACATGCACAGGTGCACAGGTGCACACATGCACACATGCACACATGCACACATGCACAGGTGCACACATGCACACATGCACACAGTTGCACACTTGCACACAGTTGCACACTTGCACACTACTCAGTATGTGAGATATCAACACACAGACACAGACACAGACACACCTGCATGCTTACACAGAGCACTACTAAGTGAGCTTAATATTACTATTACTATCAAGAATATTAAAGGTATTGTTAATACACACTCACCAGCATGGATAGGCTGCATTGCTGTTACACCGGAGGGACCTGCAGAAGTGAGGAAATTAATGTCAGTGGGCACTACTGTGCCATTGTTACTGAGTATGATACAGGTCAGTAGTACAACAGCTGCCTTTCACAGGTCATCTGCTGATATTGAGAATATCACACTTGCACATTAAATACTATAATGACAGCTACAAACCAAGGACACACCTCACACATGCATTAACTACCAGTGTACACAACAGTCAACTATACATATGGCATATTACCTGCAGCCAGTAGTCTTGGTGCTGTGTGGCTCCAGCCTCCATCATAATGCAGGTCTGCTGCTGTTGTTGTTGGTGGGCTGGAGCCACAACACTTATGAGTAGTCCCTCCAGTCTGGTGAGTGGGGGATGTGTAGCCACCCCACCACCTGTGGCAACCTGTTGCCTGTGGATATCCAACGCACGCTGATGGACATTTCTGATTAAATCACTGCAGTGATGTTGTACCTGCTCATATGTCGTATTATGCATGCCTATGTCATTTACCCGATGGACCAGGTCTTGCCACAGTACAGCCCTCTCCTGCTGATTCTGGCTGGTGCGGGAAAAGAGTATTGCATAATCCCGCACCAGGCTCTGGTGTATTTCCTCATCCTCAGCTGCAGAGTATGCTGGATTGCGCTGGTGAGCCATGGTCCTGAAAAAGGAAATAAAATGATATCAGCAAAATATGTCAGCAGAATTTGGCACACATACTACACATGCTACTCAACTGTTGTGATACAACATATCTCACATATATAGCATCTGTATGTCTATTGGTGGATACACATGTAAATGGCCAGGTATCAGTGTTCAGCCAACAACTGTGCAACCGTACCTGGCACACTCCATATGACATACTACCAAACCCCAGCAGTCAGAACACTGATTCAGGTCCAAAGCACCTTCTCACTCTGGGGGTTTGTATCGAGGTACTGTATGGGGTACATCATCAACTACTGTGATCTGACCACAAACTAATTGCCCTGGATATACATATCCCACCTCCACCACCAGCACAAATGACTACAGTGAATAACATTTCAAATGCAAACTTTACACTTTATAAGACTGAGATGGTATCCTTTAAGCCCACTGGGCCAGTGGAAGCCACAACCCACAATGCTGACTCCTTCACAAATGATTTCTACGGACATCTCCGAGAATGCATGGATCATGCAATCCCATATAAGACCAAGACAATCTCCACAAAGGGAAAGCATCCTGTCTGGTGGATCCCAGCCATAGACAGATTGTATAACAAAAGATGGAAGCTACTGCAAGACAGAGCATAATTCCATAAAGGGAAGGCATGTCTGATCAGCACTAGTAAAGAGCTATGTTCTCTCATACAAACATCCATGGGCAACTTTGAGAGGGAAATCACCGGGGATACTACAGATAACCACAAGGCCTTCTTCAGTTATGTTAGAAACCTGGTCAGAAACCCTCCAATATGCTCATAGTTAGTACACAACAACAAATAATTCACTGAACCCACAGATATTGGCAACATTGTGGCAGACAGGTTCAGTGCAAGTTTCCCCCCTCCCTCTCCCCCAAACTAAGACATACTTATCCCAGCTGAATGTAACCTCCCTGTCATCACAGATGTCCAGGTGAGAGCCACCCTCAGTAAAGCAAAAAGCACAGCATCAATGGGACCTGATGGTATCCCCGGTTGTATGCTACATGAACTCCAAGAGGAGCTAAACACACATATAGAAGTGCTATGTAACACTAGCCTGACTACAGGATATGTACCTGTACACTGGCGTACAGCAGCAGTGGTTCCACTCCACAAAGGAGGCACCTCTACATACCAATACAATACAACACAATACAATACATTACAATACAATACAATACAATATGCTATTGCCCCTGGGACTACAGCAGCATACTGTTCTGCTACCCTGACCATTGTGACACATGTGATGTGATGGTACCTGCATCTGTCAAACAGTTACACAGGGTGACTCATATGGCATATTACCTATCTGACTAACATTCAGCAGGGGTATGTGTGACATTTACTCATGGGGAGTCTTGCTTCTTAACGCTGTGTGGTTTATTGCAGGGTATGTCTTATCTGTGGGTAGGAACCTGTACCTCCACCATGTGCTCTCTACTGCGGTGTAAAGGATGACACACAGCAGTCATTTAGGTTGTGGATGGTAGGAACTGTTAAAACGAACCAGGAACAATAAGAGAAGTTCTTCTGTATGTTGAAAAATCCAAGTATTTATTATACTGTTAAAACGTTAGCGTTCAATTTAAAAATGTATATAAAATACACGCTTTCAGCAAAATGAGTATCTCGCCTTCCTCAGACAAACAGAATACTTGTTGCTATTCTAGCATTTATACATTGTTTAAAGATTTGTAACCAATCCGCATGTAGTGCATTTCCTAATTAAATTTTCACCATGACAAACTTAAACAGGGAAATGCTTTTACCATTCTTCCTCAGCTTGACACAAGTTTAAAACGCAAAAGCACATGGTTTCTTATGCTTATGATGTTGTTTAACAATGATCTTGTATAAGGTACTGATAATAAATATTACCTGAAATTTCAATAAAAAACAAAATATAAATAATGCATGATAAATAATAATAAAACAAAGGTAATAGATAAATAAATGAATAATGAAAATAAAAATGAGAAGAAATATTGAATATGATACATATACCCTTCCTTACTACGGACTAAATAAGTGGCTACCTATTAAGAGCCAGCCACTTCAAAATACACTTAATTGATATAACATCATTTATACCAGGAAAAATGTGTGCCCTCGTTTTAATTTGCCATGAAAGCTCATCCATCTCAAGGAGAATTTGCCAGGCTCCACCTCTAATATCGGGTTCTCTATGTTCTAATACCGTGTAACTGAAGGAGTGATCACCATACTCCATAATGTGCCTAGCTAAGGCATTAGTACTATCCTTCCTACTAATGGCATACTGATGCTCGTAGATTCTGGATTTGAATCTACGCTCAGTTTTGCCTATGTAGAAGGCTTTACAGAAATTACACATAGCAGAATAAATGATGCCTTTCGTTTGACAATTGTAATGGTTGTTAATCTTATAAACAATATTATTGAAACTAATATGGCTACAGACCTTGACATGTCGGCACTGGGCACATGTACCACATTTAAACATGCCATGTGCTCTGTTAGAATGCTGCTTCTTTTTTTTGTTTTGTAAAATGCTTTTCAAATTATTTCCTCTCCTGTATGTTATTTTTGGGCCATTATTAAAACGTCTAGCTATAAACTGATCTGTTCTGATTAAATCCCAGTTTTTGAATAACACTTCCTTGATTAGCTGGTGATCTAAAGAGAAAGTGTGTAGGAAACTGATAGTATATTCTGATTTAGTACATAGAACAGTATCCAGCATGTCAGTTGTTTCTAGGTTATCTTCATAGGAGATAGTTATCTGACCTGAAGGATGATCCCCTAAAAGGGGAATGAAGTGACCTTGCTCTCGCTTACTAGTGACTTCATTTATATGTTTAATGATTAGTCTAGGTGGATACCCTCTATGAACGAACATGCTCATGAGTGTTAAACATTCAGAATGGAAATCGTGTAAGTCTGTGATCATACGGGCAGCCCTAACCAACTGTCCTTTAATTACCGCTTTCTTTTGATGAAAGGGATGGCTGCTGGTAAAATGAAGAAAAGAGTTTGAGTAAGTGGGCTTCCTGTAAATTAGGCTCTTATACCTACTGTTATCATTATCCTTGATCAATGATACATCCAAATAATTTACTTCAATATCCCCTATACTATATGTAAACTCTAAAAAAATCAGTGTATTGTGAAATTCTATTAATGAATGTAGGAATAAGTTCCTTATTACCTGTCCACATACAAAATATGTCATCCTGGTACCTAGTGTACCAAGTGACATATTTTTGAAACTACTCATCTTTAAAGAGCATGTTCATCTCCCAAAATGCCATAACTGCATTGGCAAATGAGCCTCCGCATGGAGAACCCATTGCCGCACCTGAAGTTTGTACATAAAATTGGTTCTCGAACATAAAAAAGTTATTGGCCAAAACAAGCTCAAGTAGCATCTCTATCAAGTTTATGCTGTTATGATTACTTCCTTTTCTTAACATAAATTCTCTCACCCAATTCACCTTTATAGTTTGGGGGATGACTGTATACAGATCTTTAACGTCAATTGTAAAGAAAAGGACATCTTTTGAAAAAACTTGCTTATTTAGACTATCCAGGAAACTCCATGAGTCCTTACATATTTGGACCTCACTTGTAATTAGTGGTTTGAGAACAGAATCAATATATTTGGCGCATGCATATGTGATCAATCCTCTCCCGTCCACTATAGGTCTAAATGGTGGGGCATGCAGCCTTTTGTGCAGTTTAGGAGTGCCAAAAAAGGCTGGAATTCTAGGTGCTGCCATAGATAAATATTTATGAGTATCCATATCTATGGAACCTTCAAAGAATAAATCATTTAAAGTTTCCCTAATCTTACTGTATGCTACGTTGACCTCGTTCAATGTCACCTGCTTATAAGAGGGAGTTTCTAGATGTTTGAACATATAGTCAACATAGGTGCAATGATCCATGAATACCAGACCTCCCCCGTTATCTGGTTTCATTACCCTGATGTTACACGCCTTCAATAAGTTAATGAAATCCTGTTCCAAAAAGATGATATTATTGATGTATTTATAATGTCTATGTGTTACATTGTTCTTAATGGCCCAGAAATCCACTTCGCACATTTTTTCAAACGTGTGCAAAGCGGGATGGAGAGGAGGGTTATAAGAACTAGAGATTCTTAATGCATTAGTTATGGGAAGTTGTTACCCATCAATAAATTCAGATTGAGCTTACGGACAAAGACTTTCAAATCAATAACGGTTTTTACAATGTCCATTTTACGACTAGGAACAAAAGATAAGTCTTTCGATAAAAAGTCTACCATGTCCTGTTGGATCTCGAGAGATGTATAGTTGTAAATGGTAAAGCCACCACTACTGCTTTTGTGCAGGTGTGGTTCTATGCCAAAATTGAAGTTATAAACTATCTCCTGCGTGGTCTCCTCTTGTTCTGCCTGTTGTTCTGCTGTGGGGGTCGATAGCGGTTGTTGGTCCTCGCCCTGGAATTGCCCACTTGATAAAAATCCTGTTGGTTTTCATGGATTTGGGGTGCCATGTCTTGAATATTATGTTCTACACAATTCTGGCATTCCCGTGGGTGGGCATGTTGTTCAACAAAACCTTCTTGAAAATTATTGTTATTATTATTGTTGTTGGTATTGAGCCTAGGGCTCCTCCTTAAAAACTGTCTTTGCTGGTTAGGAACATCAGTACTACTGTTGGAATTAGTCTGCTCCAACTCGAGGATACTTTGGCCAGATTGTAAATTGGCATTAAGTCTCTCTGGGACTTGTTGGAAAGTCTAGGATATGCCTGTTTATTATCATAGTCTTTAATGTCCCTGGCTATTTTCTTCTTTTTGGTTAAAAGAAGCTTTTCAATAGTGGCATCAATACTTGAAAATATTCTACAGTATTCAAATTTATACCTCAGGAATTCTCCATCCGACTTTATTTCGTTTTCAAGTTTTTCAAGATCAATTTTAAGACTAGAAATGTCTTTAGTGTAGAACAAAATAAGTGCTTGCAAGAATTCCTGACCTTGTTCATCGAATAATTCTATCAATTCATGATAGAAAATGCTGTCATCCGTCAAGCCTGCTGGGAAGCGCCATTGGAGTAACCCTTTTGGAATGATTTTATTACGGATGCATTCTTCAAGATATGACACCTCTAATTGTAATTATTTACATTTGAATAGCTTTGAATCAAAAACCTCGATTATGTTTGGTAAGCTGTTATTCACTTCTTCATTGGATACAGTCAATGTTGTACTAGAATTATTAGTGTCACCAAAAGAAATGTTTTTATCTAAAAAATTATTCATTACTGGAATAGTTCCACTAAAAGTTGGAAAATTATTCCTGCCTGCAGCCTGAAAAACTGCAGCATTATTACCAATTGATACAGACATTTCAGCAGTGCCATTAATGTGATTCAACTCACCTTTTCCACCAGCTGCATTATTATTGTGTCCTTCATCTCTGTTTAGCACTGGATTAGCAGCTGAACTCTGCTGGTTTAAAGCCCTGTTCTCACCCAAAGTACTTTGAACATTGATAGAATCCACTTTCTGTGAAAGAGAGTCCACACGACCTAATAAAGCCTGGACTAGGGCAGTAAGGTTGCCAATACTGTTGTCACGAGCTTCATTCGAGTTATCCACTTGAGTAAACATACTTTCAGAAGCATCTCCGGTCCTGTTCGCCATAAAGACACTACGAACCACTTCACCATACAAACAAGCAAATAACTGTTAAAACGAACCAGGAACAATAAGAGAAGTTCTTCTGTATGTTGAAAAATCCAAGTATTTATTTATTATACTGTTAAAACATTAGCGTTCAATTTAAAAATGTGTATAAAATACACGCTTTCAGCAAAATGAGTATCTCGCCTTCCTCAGACAAACAGAATACTTGTTGCTATTCTAGCATTTATACATTGCTTAAAGATTTGTAACCAATCCGCATGTAGTGCATTTCCTAATTAAATTTTCACCATGACAACCTTAAAAAGGGAAATGCTTTGACCATTCTTCCTCAGCTTGACACAAGTTTAAAACGCAAAAGCACATGGTTTCTTATGCTTATGATGTTGTTTAACAATGATCTTGTATAAGGTACTGATAATAAATATTACCTGAAATTTCAATAAAAAATAAAATATAAATAATGCATGATAAATAAATGAATAATGAAAATAAAAATGAGAATAAATATTGAATATGATACATATACCCTTCCTTACTACGGACTAAATAAGTGGCTACCTATTAAGAGCCAGCCACTTCAAAATACATTTAATTGATATAACATCATTTATACCAGGAAAAATTTGTGCCCTCGTTTTAATTTGCCATGAAAGCTCATCCATCTCAAGGAGAATTTGCCAGGTTATTTATTTTTATTTACCTGTATGCACAGGTTTGCATTCATCTATGACTCTAGTGACATTTTGAAGAAGTCCAGTTTAACAGGCAAGACCTGTCCTTGACAAAATTGAACTAGGTTGGATCAAGGGATTGGAGATCATCTATATCTTTATTTATAAGGACTATGATGCTTTGTTCCATGGCCTTATAGATAAGACTGTTTAAGCTTATGGATCTCTAGTTCCCATGGTCTGTTGCTGTATCCCCTTTATGAAGGAAGATGCCAGTTGCTGTTCTACATTCAGCAGGGACAAAACCATTACACAGGCTGTAGTTGTAGAGACTACCTAATGGAGTAGCTAACTCATGTTTTAGACCACTTAAAACACAACCTGGGATGCCATCTGGTTCCATAGAGGCTGTGTTTTTGGCATTGGAGAGAGCATTAATGACTTGCTCTTTGGAGATGCAAGGTGAGGTAGATGTTGAAGGAATGCTTTGTGGTATGTTTGGAGGGCACAGGGGAGTGAATTTTGCCAAACTTGCCAGCTAATAGATTAGCTGTTTTCACAGGATCAATGTGCATGATGCCATCCACAGATAGTTCAACACTCATCTGGGTTATACTTTTTAGGTTATGGATATAGCTGAAGAATGCCTTATGGTTATCTTTAGCTATGGTTGCTAATTTTTTTTGAAGTTGCGCTTAGAGGATTTTACAAGTTGTTTTATTTATATAAGTGCTTGTACAGGACATAAATGTATAACTTAGTATAGCTGTCAATGCCATCTGAGGGAATTGGTGCTTGGAAGTTGTTTATGCCATCCCTTAAGAGGGTATAATTAGCTTTAGTGCAAACTTTTAGCCTGATTTCTCCTAAGAGGGGTTTCAGGTGTTATTGATACTTCAAATAAGACTGATTTGAGATTGTATTTAACCAGTAAGCATCCTACACTTTTGGTAGTGCAATGGTCACCCATGTTGGTGAGGACCAGGTCAAGAATGTTTAAGCCCCTTGTTGGGTTGCATACTATTTGTTCCAAGGCATTTGTGTCAAAAAAGACCAGGAACCTTTTTGTGAGCATGACAGAACTTATAAGTTTCCCACTCAATGGAGGGATAGTTAATATCGCCCATGACTAGGGTGTTTGGTTGTAATTGGACTGGCTCAAGTAGATCCAAATAAGCAGCATGGGTATCTTGGTTCATTGATGGGGGCCTATAGCTAACAAATAACTTGGAGGGGGGTCTTACCACAGTTAGTAGAACTTGGAGCAACTCCATGGAGTTTTCGTCTCTAACCAGCATAGAGGTGTATTTATATTTGATGAAGATAGATACTCCTCCTTTGGTTCTCACATGTTCATTTTGCAGTCTGAAAGTCTGGAGGGCATTGTAGCCATGCAAGACTGGGGTACTCTCAGCAGCCCTGAGCAAAGTTTCAGTGACTGTACAGACGTCAACATCCTCCGGGGAGAGGTGTGCTTCCAGAGAGTGCAGTTTTGGATTTAAACTCTTAGCATTAAGCAGCATAACTCTTAATTCATTTGTGAGGAATATTTTCACATCGGAAATTTTGTTCTTGATATCTTCCCTAAAAAAAGGTACAATGGGGAAGGCAAGTGCCTTATCCACTACCTGAAAGCCTAGAGGTGAAGAACATATCTGACAAAGCAGTATGGTTTATCTACCATGTCATCCCGGGCTGATAGGTATTGGATTCCCTTAGAATGACACCTGAAACTAAGCTAATTATTGAAGTCAATAATTTTTTGTTTATATTGTGGTGTAAACTAGGTGAGGGTAAAATGCTGCTCAGGGATAGGGACATACCTGTCTGGGACACATATTCAGAGAGCTCAGTCATGTCTCTCTTCATATAGTCCAGTAAGGTATGTATGGCACCATGCTACTGTATACTTTTCCATCTTAGAAATCTTCATTCCATTCAACTCTCATACTTTTAGCAACACCATGTATTAATCTCAGGACCTAGCTTTAAAACTCATTTTTTTAAATAGCTATGGTTTTTGGAGGGAGATGCCAGTTAGCATAATGGTTAAGGGTTTCAGCTCCCATGCACAAGGTGCAAGGTATGAATTTGCATGTTCTCCTTGTGCCTCTGTGGGGTGCCTAGTTCTTCTCAAAAACATGCTGAGTGTTTCCATCTGAAAACTCACACAAGAGTGGAGATGTAGACAGCAGCACATACTCTAGCCAGTGCTTATTGGGTTTAGAATTTTATAGACAAATCATTATGGGCATCAACTATGGTGCAGTGAGAGCACAAACCAGACTTTGTGCTGTGCCAGACATACAATGGTGTAAAAGTGGTCTCTAAGTGATTCTGTCATGTTGACTAATGTTGCCAAAAATAGGAATGGGTATTTACTAGTGATAAGTAGGTTGAGGAGCTGACCTATGTCAGGGGACCCATTATAACAGCAGGGGGATGTATGTGCATCTGTTGGAACCATAAAATCCAGCAGCCCTGGGTCAATAAGCTACTGGTTGGTGTCTGGTTGCCCAGCTTGGGTTAATTGGATACCTCTGTTGAGGGAAAGCTGGACATAAAATGAATAAACCTGCCAAAACATGAACTAAGGATTGCAATATTCATGTAGGAACAAAACTTGGAAGTATATGACATGATGGCAAGGAGGAGGCTGGACAGCCTATGTATCCAGGAGGGCAGTGCAGCAAAGCTACTTCACTTGGGATCCAGATTCTACTACTCAGGGGAAGGATGGCCTTGAGATGGTGTAAGAATTATGGTGAAGGAAAGGGGATCGGAATTAGTGACAGATTCATGGCAGTATTCATAATCTCAGCCTATGCCCCACAGCAGGGTTGTGATAATGATGAAAAGATGGATTCAGTCAGCAGTTGCAAGAAATTCTATGTAAAGCAGAACAACAGTAACCTGAATGCACATATCAGGACAGACAGAACAGGATACGAGGACTGCCTGGGTCCACATGGATGGGGCAATATGAAAAAAGAAGGAGAGGCCATTCTAGACTTCTGTCAAGCAAATGGTATGATGATGGCCAACACATGGTTTAGCAATCGAGAATGTCACAAGATCACATACGAGAGTGGCCAACATGCAACTCAGGTAGACTTCCATCTAATAAGGAAAGGACATGGGTTGAATTAGCAAATGTAAAGTCACCCCCGTGAAACAGTTGACACACAGCATAAATCACTGGTTACCACAATAAGCTGCAAGCAGTGGTCAGAGAAGACTGTAATGTTATCAGACACAAGGCTGAAGACTTGGAATTTCATTGGTTGGAGAGAAAGAATAACAGTTCAAGGAAATACTTGGGGCTATAGCACCTCAAGAAGAAGAGGAAATAGATGAAGATGAAGAATAGTGACAGCTCATTAAAACAGAATGTGTAAGGACAACAGGATGGATATGCAGCCGAAACAGGTATGGAAATAAGGTACATAAAGAAAGCTGGTGGTGGAACGCAGAAGTCTAGAAAACAGAAGTGCAGGAAAAACTGTGAAATAGAAAAGACAGACCAGGCTAAGAAGAAATATTGGTTGGCTAACAAAAAGGCTAAGAAAATAGATGCAATAACATAGAGCAAGACATCAGAGGCCCTTTGTAAACTTGTGGAAAGTGACTCAATAGGTGGCACAAAGAAACTTTATCAGCTTGCAAGGCAAGGACAGAAAAATAAAGAAGATAGTTAGACAATCTTCATAAGTTATGCCAGCAACAGCCTGCTGACCAATCCAATAAACAGGAAATCAAAAGTAGATGGAAGGACTACTTCCAGCAGTTTCTGACTTACGAAAATCCCATAGAATCTGTGCTGTCCCAGACACAGGTTATGATGAAAAAAGAGAAGGAACATACCCTAGAAGAAGTAAGAACACTCTAAGGAAAGTGAAGTCAGGGAAAGCTACAGTCTCAGATGGGGTCACACCATATATGGGTTCATAGGTTCAAAGGTATGTACTAGCCTAATGGCCCTGGAGCCTTTACAAGCCTAGCCTATAGAAGTGCCCCGGCATCATGCTGCCCAACATTAGTTCCCAGTGCCTCTATCAAGTAGAGCCACTGGAGTGATCCTGGGGTGAACATTTTATTTCCCATCCAGTCATCAAGATTTCTCTTGAAGAGGGCCAGTGAGGTGCTCTTCATGACATGTATGACAAGTCTATTCCAGAGCATGGGCAGTCTCTGGGTTATGAACCTGTCCCTCCAGCATGTTCATAGGTTCATAGGTTCATAGGTAGGTACTAGGCTATCGGCCCTGGGGCCTATACAAGCCCAGCCAAAAAGGTACCCTGGCTTTTGCTACCCAAGAAAATTATTTTCCTGTGCCACTGTTGAGCAGAGCCACAGAGGTGATCCCCGGGGTGAATTTCCTATTTCCCATCCAATCATCAAGATTTTTCTTGAAGAGTGCTAATGAGGAGCTTTGTTTGATATAGATAGGTAGTTTATTCCAGGGTATGGGAAGTCTCTGGGGCAGGAATCTATCCCTCCGGCATGTTCTGTTTATCATGGTGACAAGGTTTAGGTCCCTAGAGCGTGTAGCTTGGAGGGATTGGGATTTCTTTAAGTGGAGCATGTCCAACAGTTCTGGGTTTGATATAGCTTTGTATGTTAGGCAGAGATCACCTCTGAGTAGGTGATATGCGATGGAGTAAAGCTAGAGTTTTTTGAGATGGTCTGCGTAGGGCATCTGTTTAAGGCCAGTAATCCTCTTTGTGAGGTATTTCTGTGGCCTTTCTACTTGTTGTAGATGTCTTGTGAGGTACATACCAAAAGGGGTGTTGTACTCTATAATGGGTCTAACGAGTGATGAGTAGAGGGGAACAATGACCTCTTTTTTCTGGATGAGAAACCTTTTGTGATGAGGTGTGCCACGTAGAAGGATTTCCTGACTACTGTGGCGATGTGATTATCAAAGGAGAGACTACTGTCCACCTGTGTCCCAAGGTCTCTTATCACACTTTCGGTGTTAAGTATGCTACCGCCTGTGTTGTAGTTCTTGGGTACAGAGTTTTTACCAAAGGGGATGACAATGCACTTTTTGGCATTGAGCTTGAGGCCATGGCTTTGACACCAGGCATCTGTCTCAGTGAGGCCCTTTTGTAGGATGTCCACATTGTTAGTAGTTTTGATTATGACTCCTAGTTTGCAGTCATCTGCAAACTTCATTAGCCAAAGACCTTCTGTGTTAACCTGTACTTCAGAGAAGTAGATACCAAACAGGAGAGGACCCAGGACTGAACCCTGTGGTACTCCACTTGTCACTGGTCTAAAGTTGGATGTGGAGTCTGCTACTTTCACAGTGTGGGTTCTGTCAGTGAGCCAACTAGTTGGCAACCCATCTTGTGACATAGGGATTTATACCTAGTTTAGTGAGTTTATCTATAATTCCAGAGTGGGGGATGGTGTCGAAAGCCTTGGCAAGATCTAGATAGGCTGTGTGAACCACCTTACCCTTGTCTACGGCTTTGGTGACTGCTTCAAAGAAGTTTATAAGGTTTAGGAGACATGATCTGCCTTTTACAAACCCAAACTGGGTGGGATCCAGAGTTTGGAGATTACCAATGTCTTTGTTTATAAGTTCCATGATGATACATTCCATGGCCTTGCAGACCAGGCTTGTCAGGCTAATGGGGCAGTAGTTCCCAGGGTCCATGGTGGCTCCCCCCTTGTGGAGTGGGATAACTGTTGCTGTGCACCATTCAGCAGGCACAAAGCCTGAGGTGAGGCTATGATTGAACGTGGCACTTAGGTGGGGTGCCAGTTTGTTCTGTAGTTCATGTAGAATGCAGCCTGGGATGTTGTCTGGTCCCATGGATGCTGTATTCTTGGCTTTGGAGAGTGTGGTTTTTACCTGTGCAGCCATGATTACAGGAACTTTGCATTCTTCCGGTATAGAGATGGGCTCTTTAGGGGGTGAGAGGGGGTAAAGTTAGCAATGAACCTATCTGCCAGGATGTTGGCAATATCAGTTGGGTCTGTATATTTAGTGCCATTGTGCTGTAATTCAGAGCAGATCTAAGTGTTGCCATTGAGATTCTTGACATAGCTATAGAATGCTTTGTGGTTATCTTTAGAATCAGTGGTGATTTTGTTTTCGTAACTAGCTTTGGAGGATTTTATCAGGGATCACAGTTTTTACTGAGGCTGACCAGGGAGCTCCTCCACTGGTGGAATTTTACTCTCTTTTGCAAGAGTTTCTTCCTTCTGTTGTACAGTTTGTTTATGGCAGGGGACCACCAGATTGGCTTCCTTTTTTGGAGGATAGCATCTTGGTTCAGTTTGAAGATAGCACAATCCATGCATTCATGTAAGTACTTATAAAGTGCAATTGTGTAGGATTCAGTAGTCGTAACTGTATTGTCCATCTTAATGGGTGTCATGAAGTTTACCACTTCTGTCTTAAGAAGCATGAAGTTGGCTTTGGAGAAATTTTTTACCATGGTTTCCTTAATGGGGGTGGGTGGAGGCAGGATGTAGATATCTAGGGTAATTAACTTATGGTCGGATCGGACCAATGAGGTGTTGACTTCAGGTGTGGAACACCGGTCACTCAAATTGGTAATGACTAGATCTAGGATATTGTTGCCCCTGGCGAGGGTGTGGATAAGTTGATCCAGGGCATTGGAGTTTATGAATTCCAGAAAGCGTTGAGTGAAGGAGTTGGTAAATTAATAGTTTTCCCAGTTAATGATGGGGTAGTTGAAATCACCCATTATTAGGGTGTTTGTTGAACCCTAATATTTTCCAGTACATCAAGAAAAGAGGAATGGGAATCCTGGGGCATGGTGGGTGATCTGTAGCAAGCAACAATTTGGATTGCAGTTTTGCCCAGAGTTAGTTGCACTTGGATAACCTTGGCTGCATTATGCTGAGCAACTAGCCTGCAGGTGTGGATATCCTTAATGAATATGAACACACCTCCGGCTTTGGTGTTCCGGTCCAGGTTACATGGCCGAAACGTGTGGTATGAGTTATAGCCTGGTAGTGCAGGGGTGCTCTCTGGAGCCTTGAACCAAGTCTCAGTCACTGCACAGATATCGATGTTCTCCATTTTAAGGAGTGCCTTGAGTGAGTGCATTTTGAGATTTAGACTTCTAGCATTGAGTAGCATCACCCTCAGTTTTTGCTTGCCTGTTCCTGTTACAGTGGTGAATTTGTCATTTGAACCTTGCCTAAAAAAGGCACTATAGGGGCGGCAAGAACCTTAGCCAGTATCCGGAATCCCAGGGGTGACAGGTGCAGGCCATCTCTGGCAAAGCATTGTGGTCTGTCGACCATGTCATCCCAGGCAGACAGATACTGGATCCCTTTAGAATGGTACCAGAAGCTTAGCCAATTGTTGAAGTCAATCATTTTGTCCTTGTACTGTGGCATCATTCTGGGTGATGGCAGAATGCTACTCAGGGCTAGGGTCATACCTGCCTGGGCTACAAGATCGGAAAACTCTTCCATGTCTCTTTTCATGTAGTCCAGGGAGGTACGTCTCAGGTCGTTCACACCAACATGGACAATTGCATAGTCATATTTGTCCTTGTTGTGGAGTGACCTGAGTGCGTGGGTTATGTGGTGGATCCTGGCACCCGACAGGCAGCTGACAGTAACCTTCTCCTTGTTTAGCCTGGTGAGTGGGACATCAGTGTGCCTGACCATAGAGTTGCCTTTGACTAGTGTGTTGGGTACATTGTTTTGCCTTATTGGCTGTGGTTGAGTGGCACACTGAGTCTGTGGGCTACGTGTCATTTGGGTTGTGTTGGGTGTGGAGGTTGCTTGCATTTCTGCTTTGGAGGTCTCTGTTGCTTGAGCAGATTATTATTGAGAGCCTTCGTGAATGTTTTTGTGTTTCTAGGTGTGGATTTTGGTGGTGTAGATTTAGTGAGACTATGTGATGAGTGTGGTGTGGTGCAAGTGTTTACCTTCTCCTCTTGACTGTCAAGTTCAGTCTTGATTGGAGAGAGCTTTACCTCCAGTTTGGCTAGATAAGTGCATCTCTCACAGGTTGTAGTGTTGGGTGGTAGGATGAGAGGGTTGTCTGTGTACATGAGGCAATTTCTACATTGCCCCAAGATGCCCAGATTCATCAGATAGACAGGAGAGAACACTGGGAGCTGACCCTTGGACATGCCTGAATAAAAAAAAAAACTATTTTCCTCTAGATAAGTGAGGAAAGTGAGTAAAACAGCTGTTTTTCTCTAAGCAAGTGAGGAAAGTAAGTACCAAAACTGTTTTCCTCTAGGTAATGGGGAAGGTTGAGTGCTGTAGTAATTAGTAGGTTATTTAGTGCTTACAAGTTCTGAACAAGTGCTGATCACGAATAAGCAAATTCAAGTGCTAAAAGTAAGAATCTGTATCTGGACTAAACTAGTTACAGGAAAGGGGGGAAACAAGTACAAAAGTGGGCTTTTAAATCAGGAAGTTGAGAGAGATGGAAAAACTGCCCAAACGGCCAATAACTACAATTTCTGGGTCAGAACCACTCCTTATGTGGTAGATAGTTTACCTAGTGCTTACCACTCCCACTGATAGGCTAGAAGGCTTCCCTCCAACACAGAAAGCTTGGGGGGGGGGCTCAGAAGCTTACATACAGTCCTGGATACAGCAAATCTGAATCTGGACTACACTAGTTACAGGAAAGGTATTCTGTTGATTGTGGTAATGAGGTTAAGGTCTTTGGAGCGTGTGGTACGGAGGGATTTGGATTTCTTTACATGTAGCATTTGTAACAGAGCTGGATCAGACTTGGTTTTGTAAGTCAAGCAGAGATTGACTCTTATTAGATGTTATGAGACAGAGAATAGTTGGAGTTTTTTGTGTCTGTCCATGTAGGATGTGTTTAAGGCCTAGAATCCTCTTTGTGAGGTACTTTTGTGGCCTTTCCAGCTGTTGCATGTGTCTAGTGAGGTACATGCCAAATGGGGCATTATACTCTATGACTGGCCTAATGAGGGAAGGGTAGAGAGAGGTGACAACCTTTTTCTTCCTGGATGCAAAACCCTTGGTAATGAGATGTGCCACATAGCAGGACTTTCTGAACACAGCAGCAATGTGGTGGTCAAAGGAGTGGTTTATGTCAACCTGTGTCCCCAGATCTCTTATAACGCCTTCAGTGTTCAGTGGGCTCCCATCAATATGGTAATTAGTAGCAATTGAGTTTTTTCGCAATGGGGATGATGATGCATTTTTTGGCATTAACTCAAGGCCATGGTTTTGACACCAGTCATTGGTCTCAGTGAGGTTTTTCTATAGGATGTCTACATCACTTGGGGAGTTAATAATGATGCCCAGCTTGCAGTCATCTGCGAACTTGGTCAGCCAGACTCCCCCCGTGTTGGCCTGGACTTCTGAGAAGTAGATGCAAAACCAGAGAGGACCCAGGACTGATCCCTTTGGGACTCCACTCATGACTTGTTGGCAGTCTGAGTTGGAGTCTGCTACTGTCACACTGTGGGTTCTATCTGTGAACCAGTTTGCAACCCACCTAGTGATATAGGGGTGGATGCCTAGTTTGGTGAGTTTATCAATAATTCCTGAGTAGGGAATGGTATCAAAGGCCGTGTCCAGATCAAGGTAGGCTGCATGAACTGACTTGCTCTCATCCACATCTCTGGTGACTGACTCGAAGTCAACCAGGCTGAGCAGGCATGATCTACCTTTCACAAAACCAAATTGTGTGGGATCTAGAGTTTGGAGATTCCCTATAACCTTGTTAATTTGGTCCATGATGATGCACTCCATAGCCTTACATATCAGACTCATCAGGCTAATGGGGCGATAATTCCAAGGATCTGTAGTTGCTCCCCCTTTATGGAGAGGGATGACTGTAGTGGTGTGCCGTTCAGTAGGGACAATGCTTGAAGTGAGGCTCTAATTGAACAGGGCACAGAGATGTGGTGCCAGTTCATAGGTTCATAGGTTCGTACTAGGCTATCTGCCCTAGGGCATTTATAAGCCTAGCCAGAGTGTGTGTGGCTTTCACCACCCCTTAGGATGAGAATACTATGCCCATTTAGGGTTTAGTTTACTGTGCCTCTGTCTAGTAGTGACACAGAGATGACCCCCGGGGTAAACCTATGATCTCCCATCCACTCGTCAAGATTTCTCTTGAATAGAGTTAGTGAGGGGCTCTGCCTGACATGGATAGGGATTCTGTTCCAGAGTGTAGGGAGCCTCTGGGTTATGAATCTGTCCCTCCAGCACGTCCTATTTATTTCCGTGTTGAGGTTTAAGTCTCTTGCTCTCGTGGCTCTGAAGGATTTGGATTTTCTGAGGTGGAGCATGTCCATTAATTCCAGATTGGACATGGCCTTGTACGTCAGGCACAGATCACCTCTGAGTAGGCGGTATGCGACTGTATAGAGCTGGAGTTTTTTCAGTTGGGCAGCATATGACATATGTTTAAGATCCTTTATCCTCTTGGTGAGGAACTTTTGGGGTCTTTCCAACTGCTGCAGGTGTCGGGTAAGATACATCCCAAATGGGGCATTGTACTCAATCATTGGCCTGATAAGAGAAGAGTACAGGGGTACAATGACCACTCTTGATCTAGATGTGAAAGCCTTCATGATAAGGTGGGCAATATAGAAGGTCTTCCTAACCACTTTGTCAATGTGAGTGTCAAATGAGAGGTTACTGTCAACCTGGGTCCCTAGGTCCCTGATTACCTCTTCTGTACTTAATGGATTACCACCTGTGTGGTAATTTGTGGGTACCTTGTTTTTCCCAAAGGGTATGACTATACATTTTTTGGCATTCAGCTTAAGGCCATGGCTCTGGCACCAATTATCCATTTCTATGAGGCCTCTCTGAAGGATGTTTGTGTCTGCTGGAGTATCAATTATGGCCCAGTTTGCAGTCGCTCATGAAATTTGTCAGCCACAATCCTCCTATGTTTGCCTGTACCTTGAAAATAAATGCCGAACAAGAGGGGTCCCAGGACTGAGCCCTGTGGGACACACACTGCTTGCTGGCTTAGAGTCTGACATAGCTCCAGCAACTCTGACCCTGTGGGTTCTGTCCTTTAGCCAGTTTGCAACCCATCTTGTGACATATGGGTTTACATTTAAGCTGGTGAGTTTGTCATGATGCCCGAAAGGGGTATTGTGTCAAAGGCTTTTGCAAGGTCAAGGTAGGCTGTGTGAACTGCCTTACCTCATCAATGGCCTTTGTGACTGTTTCAAAAAGTCGACCAAGTTCAAAGGCAGGATCTGCCCTTGACAAAGCCAAATTGATCCAATGTCTGCAGGTCACCAATGTCTTTGTTTATGAGTTCCATAATGATCCTCTCCATAGCTTTGCAGACCAGGCTCGTCAAGCTTATGGGGCAGTAATTTAGTGGGACCACTGATCCTGTAGTAAGGCTAAGATTAAACAGCAGCCTCGTGTGTGGGTTTAGTTCCTCTTGAGTTCATGTAGCACACCGTCCCATTGATGCTGTGTTTTTAGCTTTAGAGAGGGAGGCTCTCACCTGTGCATCTGAGATGTTAGGGAGGCTACACTGTGCTGGGATGGTTATTTCTCCTTTTGTAGTTCATTTAGAACACATCCAGGGATATTGTTGGGTCCCATGAAAGCTGTATTCTTGGCCTTGGACAATTCAGCTTTAACCTGTGCTGCAGTACATTCCTCTGGTATAGTAATTGGTCCTTTGGAGGGGGAGAGAGGGGTAAAGTTGCTACTGAATCTGTCGGCCAGTATGGTGGCAATATCTGTTGGCTCAGTATAGGAGGTACCATTGTGCAGTAACTCAGAGCAAACCTGGGTATTGCCATGGAGAATTTTTGATGTAACTATAGAAGGCTTTGTGGTTGTTTTTAGTGTCCGTCACAATTCTGCCTTCATAGCTGGATTTAGAGGTTTTGATGAGGGATCTGAATGTTTTGTTGAGGCTAATAAGGGAGTTTTTCCAGTCTTGGGACTTCATCTTTTTCTGCAACAGTTTCTTCCTTCTGTTGTAGAACTTATTAATGGCAGGGAACCACCAGATTGGCTTCCTTTTTTTGGAGGGCAGCATCTTGGTTCTGTTGGGTATGGCTAGTTCCATGCATTTATGTACATGTTCTTACAGTGCACTGGTGTATGATTTAGCAGTCATGCATCTATTTTCCATTGACATGGGTGCTGTGAAGTTAGCCACCTCTGTTTTTAGGAGCCCAAAGTCAGGTTTGGAGAGGTTTTTCATGGTGGTTACCTTTGCTGGTGGGGGTGAGATGTGGATTTCCATGGTGATTAGTTTGTGGTCGGATCTAACCGGGGAGGAATTGATAATTATTGTAGAGTAATGTTTGCTCATATTAGTAATAACCAGATCAAGAATGTTGCTTCCTCTAGTGCGGGTAACAATGAGCTGGTCCAGGGCATTGGAAATGATGAATTCCAGGACGCGTTGGGCCAGAGTATTAGTGCATGAGTAGTTTTCCCAGTTGATGGCGGGGTAGTTGAAGTCATCTTGTATGAGAGTGTTGGGTTGGACCCTAATAGTTTCCAGGATGCTTAGGAATGTGGAGTGAGAGTCTTGGGACATGGTTGGGGACCTATAGCAGGCTATGACCTGAATCGTCAACTTACCAATGCTAGTTGTGCCTGAAGTAGCTCAGATGCATTATTCTGGGCTAATAGTCTGGAGGTATGCATATCCTTTATGAATATGGAGACACCACCACCTTTGGAGCGTCAGTCCATGTTCTGGGGCCAAAAGGTGGGGAATGAGTTATAGCCTGGCAGCGCAAGGATGCTTTCTGCTGCTTTAAACCAGGTCTCCTCACTCTACCTCTCACATATGATCAAGCTGTTGGGTGAGATAGGGGAGAAATGGCTCCTGAGAGTACTCATAGCAGTATGGAGAGAAAGGAGTGCCTCACAAGACTGAATACTCAGCATACTAGTACCAATGTACAAGAACAAAGGGAACATTTGCAGATGTGGGCAATACAGAGATATCAAACACCTGTCATACTGCTAAAAGCTTTAAAGATAGTGGTTGATAAATGAATATGCAGCATAGCTGAAAGTAAGATGAAAGATGAGCTTTTCAGATTCAAGTCAGGATGCAGCACACCAACCCAGTGGTTGCAGTAAAACAGATAATTGAGAAGAAGCTAGAAACAAGGAAATAGTCCAACTGGACATTGTAGACTTAGAGAAAGTATATGGCAAAGTTACAAGAAAGTTGACTTGATCAGTCCTTTGGTGGTTCAAAGTGCCAGAAACATTGGCAGAATTAGTGCAGACTATGTACAAAGACCAAATAACTCAAGTCCAAGCAGTGTTTAGCCTCACAGAGGGAGTCTCAGTGAGAGTGGGTGTGGATGTGCATCAGGGTTCAGCTCTGATCCCAGTGCTGTTCATACTGGTGATGGACTACATTTTCTGGTAGGTTGGAAAGAACAGATCAACAAAGTTGCTGTATTCAGATCTGTGGTACTACAGGCAGTCTCTGAGCAAGAACTTTAGCAAAGGATAGTGGAATGGAATGTAAAATTAAAGGCACATGTGATGAAACTGAGTACAGATAAGACAGTTATGTATACCAACTCAGAGGTCACACATCAGCAAGGAAAGGGCAACTCCAAGATCACACAACAGCAAAGAAAGGGCAGCTCCGAGATCATACAACACCAAGGAAAGGGCAAATTCCCACTCCCAGCTTTAATCCAATCTCACACACACACACTCAGTAGCTGGAATTAATAGACATCTGTTAATTAAGCCAGCAAATCAACAAATACAGAGGGCTGAATTCCATAAAATTTGCAGATTTTGGTGCTTACACCAATATCAGTGGGAAACTTGTAGATAACATTGCAATAGGTTCATAGGTTCATATTTGTATTCTACTATCACCCCTAGGGCCTATACAAGCCTAGCCATAGCAATTCCCCGGCTATTTCTTCCCACAATATTTACTTCCCTGGACCCCTGTCTAGCAGGGTGACTGATGTGATCCCCGGGGTTTATTTCCTATCTCCCATTCAATCATCAAAGTTCCTTTTGAAGAGGGCCAAAGAGGCTCTCTGCTTGACATGTATGGGCAGTCTATTACAGAGTCTGGGGAGCCTCTGGGTCAGAAACATATCCCACCAGCATGCTTTGTTCATTGTGATGAAAAGGTTTAGATCCCTGGAGTGTGTGGCTCTGAGGGATTGGGATTTCTTTAAACGTAGCTTGTCCAGCAGCTCTGGGTTTGACATGGCCTTATATGTTAAGCAGAGTTCGCCTCTGAGTAGATGATACGTGACAAGAATATTGCTGGAGTTTTTTTAGATGGTCAGCATAGGGCATCTGCTTTAGGCCTGTGATTCTTTAAGTGAGGTATTTCTGCAGCCTTTCCAGTTGTTGCAGATGTCTTGAGAGGTTCATACCAAACAGGGCATTGTATTCTATAACGGGTTTAATAAGGGATGAATACAGTGGGACAATGACCTCCTTTTTTCTGGAAGAAAAGCCCTTAGTGATGAGGTGTGCCACATAGAAGAATTTCCTGACTGTTGTGGCAATGTGTTTATCGAAGGTGAGATGACTGTAAATGTACCACATTAAATTCAGAATAGCTAAGTGTGCAAGGGAGTATCACAGTAGCAGTGGCACAATAAACAAACCCGCAAGTAATCCAAAGAAATGGTTGTCAAAGCAGATTGTATATTAACAAAGTTGCAGACAGATTATTACAATTCAAGCATATGAATAACAGAATCTGTCTAGTAAGGTTAAGGGCAAATATAATTGACTCCATTATAATACAAAAAAATAAATAAAAATGCCAACAATTTCAATGTAAGTTGCAAGGCATTTGTAATACATATTTTCAGAAAGTTGTCCCAAAACATTACAGATAACTATGAATAGTTCTGTAATTTATCTGGTGACAAAATATACTTGTTTCAAAGCCCCAAGCTGATTGCAATACATATTGTAAGTAATCTGTGCAGTAAGCTCTGAAACAATTACAGATATTTCCATACGTCATGTACAGATAAAAAAATGCCTTCTTCCACTTACAGATTCTGATGGAATCTGTAACATTTCTAATAAAAAAATTAAAGGCAAGGGCAATCACGGCCACATCACCACAGACAGCATTTGCTAACAATGGGTTTGGGATTTGTGTGGAGTAGACAAGTAATGCACACACCCAAAGAAAGTGGGATATAGAAAAGAAGATGTTGGGTATGGGTGAAGAAGAGGGACACATACGATGGGTGTTGGAAGAATAGAAAAATCTCAGGGAAAGTCAGAGGGGCATGGGCAATTTTTTTTTTTTTGGTGGGAATAGGCTCCATTTTTTTTGTGTAAATAGAAGGAAAGGTAAAGAAAGGGAAAGAGGGGGAGATGGGGATTCACTTCATAATTTCGAAATACTGAAACATCGAATTTCAGTATCTTGAGACCATGAAACCGAATCCACAAAACTCCGAAACTACATAACCCGAGCCCAAAACCGCAAAATTCAAAAACCCAAACAAACCACACACACCACACCACACATACAACAAAACACCCACATCACAATTTAAAACACAAAACTAAACACATACACAACTCCTACACACATAAGCAGGGTGGTAAGACTCCTGCACCCCCCACAATCCCCCTACTTATATAAACTAACTCTGAGATCGCACATACAAGAAACAAAAGCAAACACACACACACATTCTCCTGTCCCTCACACAAACATCAAACATATCAGCACACTCACATACACTCTACCTCCCACTCAAAAACCTTGCAAAACACTCACTTACCTAACATAACACCTAGATCCACACATGGCACCGCGCACCATCAACACACAAACCCGGAAACAACGTAGCATAAGTCCATAACCGCGAATTCGAGATATTTGAATTCGAGATTATGAACTTTCGCTATTTTCAACATCTGGCTTTAGAGTCTCGAGATTCTGAAATTTGACATTTCAATATTTTGAGATTATAAAGTGTTCCTGGAGAAGGGCATCACAGCAGGGAGACCCATAGAACAAATATTACAACACAAGACAAAGGTTTGAAAAAAATAGTAAAGACAGTTAAGTTACACATAAAGCACACTGCGCAACGTGGGCAAGGGAAATTTGTCAGACAGGATTGGGATACATATCAGCTATGGCGAAATACAGAAAAACACATCTACCTATGCTCTATCACATTATGACATGTTGCAAACTGTGTGACAGTCAGATCTGGATGAGTATGACCAATGGTAGATGTCTGTTGGAGGGTAATAACTAAGGATCACATTACACATTGGATAAATAAACACACATCCAAGTTGTCTGTCAGCAGTGCTAGTGTAAGCCACACAAAATCATAGATAAGCAAATGCAGGCCTAGCAATGCTAGATAAATACAGCAGAGGAGAGAATCAGACCTACAACCCTGCATGTGAAAGGCAAACAAACAAAGTGCCAAACAGAAGTATTTCAGAAATACAACAGAATGTGTGCTACTTACACAAGTAGGTGCTCACAACCCAAATAAATGTGTAATAGAATGCATATATATTGCAACCATATGCCATGTCAAAGGAAACACACAGGCGTAGGCATGTATGTATGACTTGTCAGTGGCCTAAATGGAATATACATGAAATCAAGATTAATATACATACACACACAAATGACATGTAAGAGTATTTACAAAAATGTAACACTGCAGCTTACAAAATATGTCAGGTTGTGCACATGCATTTCAACAATGTACAATGATTAATACACAAGTATGATGAGAACAGGGTTGAATTACAAGCAGTAGCCAGTGACTTGTGTGCAGATATCCCACATCATAAAATCGTCATACATTTGGTCCATGTTCATCATGTCCAAAAAATAATACATGGCAGTGGTCAATAATTTCATCAAAAGCAAACATATGTGCAAAATATAGTATTGAAACAGAAAGGTGGAGAGGAAGTGGAAAACTGGTCCCACTTCATGAAAAAGCAGAACAAGGTAAGTTGACACACTGCAAATGTATGTGCACAGCAAACATGGTGCTGTAGAAACCAAACCAAAATACATTTAACCAAATGGAAAATGTATGTCACATGGGAAGAATGATTTCTGATGTTCACACAAATGGCCATGTATAAACCACTCATACATTGTAATGTGCAGTTGTGTAATATCAACATGCACAGGTAAGCAAGCTAAGAATTTCAAGCACATACAAATATACTGTCAAGCAAATGTTGAATAAACAGATGCAGGTGTATGTCACCCACTCTGCTCATTACTGAGCAGAGGACACACCCGTGAATATCATTTCAGCACATCAGCAGTAAGTCACTGAATGCTCCTACGTTAAGGTACAATTATGTGTCAGTATGTATCCAAAGTTATGCAGACTCGTACAATCAGATAATATGTACAACTATTTGCTTCAGGTGCAAACTTATGTGAATAAGTAATGGATGTGGATATTTAAGATACAACAAACACAGCATAATATACTGTTAAAGAAAAAAGCATCTGTACCACTGTGTATAGATTAATGCTACATTGCTGTTTGACACAGTCAGAAAAAAGAGGGCTGCACATAAATATGATATACCTATATTTCATCCTACATGGCATTAGTATTGCCAACACATGGCACACAACACAACATCATGCCGGTGGGACATTACAATAACTGTCATCCATGGGAGAATAACACATCCTTCTGTTGCACATACATGATATGGCAAGACAAAATTCAAAACCATACCACAATCAGTAAAAAATAAAAGAAAAATCTAGCAAAACTAGACTTTCCACTGTGTGATTCTTTAAACCTCTTGTATTAGTGACAACATGAGATATATGCAAATAACTCTTCAGTGTGACCTTTTTTCGCATTGTTTTAGTTTAAACCATACCACAATGGTAGTGCTGAGCTATGGACAACATATGTTGTCTGTCATTTGCCCTCAGGAAAACACTTGTTTCCAGACTACGTTGTGCAGCACTAAATGCAGGTTAACTGCTACAATGTTTGGACAGCTGAATGTGGGAGGAAAGTGCAATGTGTTAATGTGCATCATGCACACAATGAAACAGAAGTAAATGTCACATAATGATAACACATAAGCATGAGCTATATAGTAGGCATGCACAAGAGTGCATATACAGACCAATCAAATATATGGCAATCAGCATGTTGTAACACAAGTGGAGCACAAAGACAATACGTATGGACTGGAGGGACCAGGCGGATGGGGCTGAGAGTCACAAATGACCTCACAGGATATCTCTGTGAATGAATCATCCATGCCGTATCCTGGAAGAATGTCCTCATCATATCCCTCATCTGTGTATGAAAGAAATCATTCACAGTGACTTGGATCTCCTCCCGATAATCATCTCTGTTCCTGTCTTGGCATTGTCTCCTCTGGAGTGCAACAGACGTGATGGTTTGGGCAGGGGCAGGCTGAGCTACCTCATCATTGTCATTATCACAATCATCATCTGAAGACTTTGGTAGTGGCCTGGCATGTGGTCATTGTCATAGTCTGATAGGAGCACCTCCACAAATTCCATGCTCTGTCAAGATGTGTTGCAAAGCACAAAGAAATTAAAAGCAAATGTCCATCATGCAGAACATTTCCATGAAGATCAGAGCAGAATTTTATATGAAAATTATGAAAATTTACACAGGGACTGACACGTCCATTATGGATTGAGGTACTCTATAAATGCCTGCTCCTCAATGTCCTATTCATAAACAAGATTTATTTATTTATTTAATTAATTAATTAATTTATTTATTTATTTATTTGTGAAAACTTGTATAGACTTAGAGACACACACCTGGGTCATCAGTGTTGTAAAAATGTATGAATGTTGAAATATAGACATTGCACTATCTGCATGTAATGGTTTATATAAACAGCCACCATGTGCCTTAGCTAAAATAAGAAGAAAGTGAGATGACAATATTGTGGAAAATAGGCAAGCCATATAACAAAAATCTGAGCCAGACAACATTTGAATTGGCTGAACACACATCAACATAGTGAAGATAACATTAACAGATATTTTATATATTTAATTACCACACCCTGTGAATAGGAGAATGTAATATATGTTGTA
Source organism: Protopterus annectens (assembly GCF_019279795.1). Classification (NCBI taxonomy): domain Eukaryota; kingdom Metazoa; phylum Chordata; order Ceratodontiformes; family Protopteridae; genus Protopterus; species Protopterus annectens. The sequence goes on from NC_056729.1 coordinate 885,061,573, forward strand.
CTAACAGTTTTGTATGTGTACAACTCTGCATTATCTGCCAGAAATTAGTATCTATTAGTAACCTGCAAAATGCAAACATCCTGATGATGCTTACTGATTATGAAATGTTGCAGAGAAATGCCTATCTGCACAAATGTCAGTAGACCTGGGCTACAACTGTGTTTTAAACAACACCCAAGGTGTTATAGGCAGATACAATTCCAATGTTGAACTGCAGGGCATACTGATTACAAATTGTTGCAAAAAAATGTCCATTTGCACAAGTGTCAGTAAGCCTAGGCTAAAACTGTGTTTTAAGAAAAACACCCAAGGTACTGTAGGCAGATATAATGCCAGTGCTAAACTTCAGGGCATGTAACACAGTCTGCACACAGCAGTTCAAACACTGGCACAGCAAACATCGATTCAATCTGTGAACAGGCAGGATATGCATAACAGATCAGTCACCGAAAAATACAGCCACAGCATACCAAAACATGAATTAAAAGCAACACAAAGCACTAAGACATACATCCAAAACATCCACCACAAATATGTGACAGATACACCAACTCAACTGTTATTTATGTTGTGGAGTATAACTGAAAAACTGTGTGCTGAAACAATGGCTTAATGCTACATGACAGTTCAACAAGTCTGGATACCGATCACAGTTGCAAGCACAGCTATAGTGTGATTATTTCACTTACCTTAGTGGTGCATGATGGATATTCCTGGATTCAAAGCAATATACATGTTAATATGAAAAATACAGCCCTGTAAAAAGAATCAGATGCATTTCATTTCATAAAACAAAAAGTAATCAACATACATTTCTCCCTCCGCCTGTGCATGAGCTCATTTCATAGATTGTGGTTCTTTGTCTGATCTTCGTAGCCTGAAACAGAAAAGAGAAACTATGAATGATGTATTCCTCAAACAACAGTGGCATGCATTGTTCAGAACAGTTCCTAGACACATTTTTCAGGGGTGCATACAGTTTTTAACATCTGTGAACACAGATTAGAGAGCAGGAGATTCAAACCTACAACTACGGTGTATATTCAAACTATAACCTTGAAAGCTAGCTGCCTAGCTAACCCATATTGACTGGGAATGCATCTTATGAATGTAGCAAAAAGACTGGATGTTCATCGTGTTACACTGCTGCAGTCATTACACTTGGGTTATCCTGCCGTCAGGCGGTTCCCCAGTCGGCCTGAGTTCCAAAGTCTTGGTCCGGTGTTGGTTGCTGTCACTTCCCCCCCTGACATCAGTGTGACAGGGGTATATATGTAAGATGCAGCCGACGCCATTTTCCTCAGTCTTTCTTGCCGCGCGGTGACCAAAGCAAAAGCAGTTTGCAAGTCCCGGTCGGCCTACTCCTGAGATTTTCATTCCGAATCCAGAACCGAAGTCTTCTACAAAGCTAAGTACCCCGTTGGGGAAACTTTTTCTTGCCTCAGACCGATGTAAGTAAAAGTTAATAACTGTATTTCTTGTGGGAAGCAAATACCTCATAAGGATTTCCATTCTTATTGTATCCCATGCCTAGGCCCAGACCACAACGTACTGGTTGTCGGTTTTGTGCTAGGTTTAACAAGCGCACTATTAAACATCGGTTTGATTTTGCCAGACATTATTTTGGCAGAAAATTCAATTACACCATGCCGTTGGAACTTCCAATGACCGGCATACATAAAAAGGGCAAAGACAAGGATAGGCATCCGAGGCCCAAAACTGACGACGAAGCCTCTTTTAGGCCAGTCGCCGGTTCTCCGGTTTTCAGTGAGGCATCTTCGCAGCCCCTGACGACCGCTTCTTTAGAACCACAGGCCGCCTCTGACTCACACATGGAGATGGCTGGGCCTTCAGATGCACAAGATTTTCAGCCCACTGAAACTAATCCTACAGAGGGATCCGGAGTAGCTGAACAACCCATAGCTTCAGTGGGTGTTTTCAGGCCTACTCAGTTAAGCATTAAATCTTCTGCTAAGTCTAAACCTCCTTTAAAAACAAAAAAAAACAAATACAAGCATTCTCCAGGACAGGCCTCCATGCCTAAGAAACAAATGCTCAAAATGGCCGAAGACCTAATCACTCTGATCAGGGGGTCCCATCCCCCTCCTGATAAAAGGCCTAGACAGGATGCAGACTATGACTCATCTGACCAGGTATCCATCTCTTCAGATTCATCCTCAGACCCAGGATACTCATTACCCCCTTATGAGGATTCTGATGCTGAGGAATCAATACCTTCAGCCTCTCCGCCTGAGGACTACTCTTTTGAGGAAACCTTACATATCATGAGGGATCATTTCCATTGGGATGGCCAGGATTACTCAGAATCCAAGAAAAGGCTCAGAGACATCCTTTTATTACCTCAACACAGACCCCTTGCTATTCCGCCAGTGTTAGATATTGTGGATGATGTGTATACTGAATCCAGCTTAAATCCTGATTCTTTACCTCCAGCCCCAGTTAAGCCTGAGAGATACTACAGAGTCCCTGACTCTCACAAATTTCTTTATAAAAGCCCTGTTGCTGACCCTGAAATTATTTTTCAGGGACCCAAAGGGGTTAAGACCTCATCAGCAAAGAATCCAGTCCCCTCTGACAGAGATTCCAGAGCATTAGACAGATGGGGGAAGAAAGTATATACATCTGCAACTTTAGCAATGAGGGCCTTACATTGACAGTTTCACATGCTAAAATATCAGCAATTTTTGATGTCTCAGTTGAAACAAAAATGCTTCCAGAATCAGATCCTCCTAATTTTAAGGAAATGCAGGATTTATTGCATGCAGCTGAACAAGTGGGAAAACATACTTTGCAATGTGGTTTTGATTCTTTAGAGGCCTCCTGTAGTTACAGGTTCTGTCATTAGAAGACATGTTTGGTTAAAAGAACATACATTACCAGATCATGTTAAAGCAAAACTATTGGATGCACCTTTGCAGCAGGATGTGTTATTTGGAGTTAGGCAGAAGAGGTATTAAAGAAAATGGAGGATAAGGCAAAATCTAACCAAACGGTGAAGGATTTCTTACAGGTTCAGCCTCCTCGATTTAGCAGAAATTGGCCAAAAAAGAATTGGTCCTTTCCAGTTACAGACAGACCTCAAAGGGGCACATACAGACGTCCAAGAGGTAGAGGTCAACCACAAGGTCCTTACAGGCCTCGTCAATGGGGTGCATCAAGCCAGAAAGAAGGGGAAGACAGGCTCCAACCATATAAAAAACATCCCCAATGACATCCCACTACAGCTTCCAAACAGTTCTCTCTTGGCAGCCCCCTTGGGAGGAAAACTGGCAGTTTTCTATCACAATTGGCATATGATCACCAAAGACAAATGGGTTCTCAACATTGTATCTCAGGGTTACAGGTTCCACTTTCACACTCTGCCAAGGTTAAAAGGAATGCCAAATCTGCCACCAAACCAATGGGCAGAGGCTCAAAAACAAATTACAGCACTCATGGACATGAGAGCTATTCAAAAGATACCACCACAGGAGCAAGGACAAGGATTTTACTCAAGACTCTTTCTGGTTCCCAGAAAGGACAAAGCCTGGAGGGCCATTCTGGATCTTTCTTCTCTAAACACTTACCTGGATGTTCCGAAATTCAAAATGTTTACACTACAGCAGATTCTTCCCATGCTGGGCAAGAAAGCTTGGCTTGTAACCTTGGACCTCAAGGAGGCATACCTGCATGTCCCTATCAGACAAAACTGCAGAAGATACCTCAGATTCATAGCTGGTTCAATGCACTACCAAATCTCTGCACTGTCCTTTGGCTTATCTACTGCGCCCAGAGTTTTCACAAAGTGCCTGGCACCAGTAATTGCATTTTGCAGACAGAAAGGAATTCAGATGTATCCTTACCTGGACGACTGCCTGATTCAAGCAGAGAGCAAGGACATTCTTCTAAAGCATCTGGGGTTTATAAAAAGTTATTAAGTTGCCTAGGGTACACAGTAAACGAAAAGAAATCAAAACTAGTGCCCTCACAAGAGATAATATTCCTGGCTGCCAGCTTGAATACAATGGCCCAGATGGCTTATCTCAAGCCAGACAAGCAAGAACAACTGACTCAATATTTTCAATTGATGACAACAAGAACCCAACTCCTTACAAGAAAAATTCTGCAGGCCTTGGGTTACATGGCATCTTGCATACTTCTAATTCTATATGCCAGACTGCATATGAGGAAACTAGAATGGTACCTAAAGAGTGTCTGGTCTCAACACTGTCAAAGTTTGTAAACAGTTATACCACTAATTCCTTGCCTTCAACAGGAGTTTCGATGGTGGGCTCAAGCTTGTTACCTCAACAAGGGACAGCCTTTCACTCAACCCACAGCCAGGCAAACACTGACAACAGATGCATTGGATTACGCCTGGGGAGCACACATGGCAGGAAAATGTATTCAGGACAAGTGGGCCGCAGGACAAAGGCATCTTCACATCAATCAAAAAGAGATGCTAGCTGTACAAAATGCCCTTATAGCTTTCAAGGATCTTCTGCATCCAGGACAACTACTACTAAAGACAGACAACACCACAGTTATGTGGTACATAAACAAGCAAGGGGGCACTCACTCTTATCCCCTCTGCAGACAAGCCATGACCTTGTGGAACACAGCTCTAACCTATCAAGTTCATCTACAATCACAATTCCTGCAAGGAGAGAAAAACACACTAGCAGACGACTTAAGAAGAAACATCATGGATCCCCATGAATGGGAATTGAATCCACAAATATTCAGAATGATAACACAAAAATGGTGGAGCCCGGACATAGATCTGTTTGCATCCCCAATGAACTGCCAGCTACAGAAATTCTGCACAAGGACTTACCATCCACAAGCATGGAAAGTGGATGCCCTCTCATTCAGCTGGAAAAACCTACAAGTATATGCTTTCCCACCACTACCTTTCCTTCCAAAGGTACTCGTAAAAGCCAGGCAAGAAGAGCCAAAGATGATCCTGATTGCCCCAGACTGGCCATGCCAGCACTGGTACCCAATCTTAAAGAATTAGCACAAGGACCACCCCGGATTTTGGCTCAAATCCTGCATCTTCTGACTCTGCACAACCATCAGATACCTCACAGCCAGCTAAAGACTTTAAACCTGGCTGCATGGGAGATTCTTTAGTCAAGCAAGCAATGCCTCTCTCCAAAGCTGTTATGGATGTCATTCTGGCGGCCAGAAGGCCTAGTACCAGGAAAGCCTATTCGGATAAATGGAAGAGATTCTGTGCCTGAAACCAGGCTCACAGCCTTGACCCTCTTGTCCCAAATATTCCTCAGATACTACAATATTTAACTGAGATGCTAGACAAAGGCCTCTCCTTTTCATCCATCAAGATCCACGCCTCTGCCATCTCTGCTCATTACAACACGGATCCACCAATTTTCTCTAATCCCTTGCTAAAACAGTACCTCAGAGGGGCTAAAAACATAAGACTGTCCAGTAGAGCACCTACTCCAACTTGGGACCTTAACTTCGTGTTGGAAAAATTAACTTTACCTCCTTTTGATCCAGCTAACACAGCAGATTTAAAATATATCTCTTGGAAAACTGCTCTGCTCCTGGCAATCACATCAGCACAAAGAGTTTCAGAATTACAGGCACTAATGGCAGTGGAACCTTTCATCATTTTCCACCAAGACAAGGTGTCTTTAAGAACTAACCCTACTTTTATGCCAAAGGTGGTATCAAGTGTGGCTCTAAACCAAACTATTCACTTGACAACTTTTTATCCAAATTCACAGAACAAAGGGGAGAGACTACTGCATTCTTTGGACATACACAGGTAGTTACGCTTTTACTTGGACAAAACCAAAGCTTTCAGAAAAACTGAGCAATTATTGGTAGCATATGCTGCAGGAGCACAGGGAAAAGCCATTTCAAAACAGACTATTTCAAAATGGATAGGTCACTGTATATGTTTCTGCTATACATACCATGGGAAACCTGTACCTAACAGCATTAGATCTCACTCCACCAGGGCAACAGCCACTTCAACTGCCTACCTCAGAGGTGTACCTACCAAGGACATTTTAGAAGCAGCAACTTGGAGTTCTGTACATACCTTCACCAAGCATTATCATCTGTCTCTATATTCTAAATCCAGAGCTGGCTTTGCCACTGCAGTGCTGCAGGCCCTTATAGCTACCCCTAATGCCTTATAGAACCAGCCACCCTACCTCAGCTTTTGGGATTCTACCCAAGTGTAATGACTGCAGCAGTGTAACACGATGAACATAATACAGTTTTTGCCATAAATGTAGATGTTCAAGTGTATACACTGCTGCAGTCCAGGTTACCCTCCCTCCTTCCCCTCTTACTTGCTGGTACGTACCTATGTCTTCCACCCTTTACTACCTATGGGGAGTATTTGCTGGTAACTGAAGGTTGTTGATTGCTTTTCTTATGTATGTTTTATTAGCAATTTGAATTGCCTACCTTTTGGGGGCACCTCACATCCGGGGCAAGAAAAACTGAAGAAAATGGCGTCGGCTGCATCTTATATACCCCTGTCGCACTGACGTCAGGGAGGAAGCGACAGCAACTGACGCCGGACCAAGACTTTGGAACTCAGGCCGACTGGGGAGCCGCCTGATGGCAAGATAACCCAAGTGTAATGACTGCAGCAGTGTATACACTCGGACATCTACATTTATGGTAGGTACAAAGCTGTACTTTTTATGACATCAGCTGGATGGGAATGGTCTACTAATATGGATTCTGGCTTAGCATTTCAAAGTATGAACATGTGCTGGTCATGTAGGTAAATTGTTTGAAAAATGTCATTCATTTCAGCACTGTGTTGAGAAATGTTAACAGTAATGGGAATCATTCATTCCTCAGACAGTGGAACAGTGTCATGTATCATAGAACGTCTGAGATTAGAACCATACAAGTTGCTGTAAATAAGGGACACAGTAAGGTATGTGTAATGTCAATGATATTCCTTGGCAAATTGCACATCACCAAGCAAATACATACATCTTCCCTGTTCTGTATTACAACTGTAAGTCTGCCCATCCCACACCCTCAAAAGATGAGGATTTTTTTTATGTAATAATTAATGATAAACAGAACTCGATAACACCTTTAGAAGTTATAAAATATTAACAAAAGCATTGGTCAGACATGTAACAGTCTATAGCAAGCTTTATTTATTTTTTGACCAGGAGAAACACTCCAGATGCATGCCTTTGGAATGTGGGAGGAAACTGGAGTACCCAGAGGGAACCCAAACATATGCAAGGAGGACATGCCGACTCTGCACAGAAAGCACCCCTACTGAGAATTGAATGGGAGAACCTCTATCTGTGAGGCAACAATTTCAACTGCTGCACCACTGTGCACCCCACAAACCCAAATACTAATCCTAATATTAAAAACCTGATGTTAACAGACCATTACAGATTATGAATATGTCTGTAGGAATTCAATGAAATACTGAGTCATTCACAACCATTCACAGAATATACAGTAATATCAGTAAGTGTAATGTTCTCCCTATAAAAATTATGTGTGGCAATTAAACCAAGACAACAATTTCAGATATATTTCCCCTATGTGGATTGGAATGCACAGCATGCCAAAATGGAAGCATGCTGGTTGGTTTCCTTACAAGTGAATTCAACAGCCACTCTATGTTGTTGTTAAACAAACAGAAACTGCTTTACAACTCTACTGTTAAAAAGCTGATCTTAACAAAGCATTATGGATTATGCACATATCTGTAAGAATTCGATGACTAATTCAGTTATTTGCAACCATGCAGAACATAAACATTAATGTCAATAAGTGGAATATGCTTCTCCAAAGAAATGGAATGGGTGAAGTAAACCAAGATAACAATTTCAGATATGTTCCCCCTATGTGAATTCGAATCGCAACATGCCAAAATGCAGATAAGCTTGGGGGGGGGGGGTCCTTACAGGCTGAGCTAACAGGTAACAGGGGTCCCATTTTAACAATGAGGTACTACAGTTGTTTTTTTTATATTCCTGCCTTGAACAGATGAAAACTGAAACTGCAAACACTTATTGGACATTATATTGTAAAGAAATAACAATTATCAACACATAGCTGATAACATATGTGTAACCAGTCAGACAGGCATTCCTTTAGGTTTAAATGCATGTGACTGTATTAAGCATGTTTGCTTTATTAGGAAGAATGAATTAGAGAAGTTATGCATGAGTTTTTATTCCAATGTATAATGTTAAGCTATACTGTAGTACTATAATGGAAAACTATGAAGTGCACAGTCATCTGCGGCCTAGGTGCTATAGGCGTCAGTGATGCACAAGGACAGTGGATGTGTGAAATGAAGTCATTATATGTTGTAAAATACACGTACATCTACAAAGGTCATAATTATGGAGATTATAAACATTATTAAAGAAATAAACAACATGGGAATCAAACCAATACTTATAAGAACAGCAGTTAACACATCCACTTAAGTATCCCCATGAGCTAATTGTCACAACAGCCATTTAGTGGTCATAACAAGCATCTATCTGATATATATGGGACACAGACATCTCTCTAATTTCCATAGGAATGCTCAGGTGTATGTAAGTTAGTCAAATTTACTGTAGGTATCCACGGGTTGTCTCCACAACTTGGCAACCCTCCAACAAAGATCCTCTGTGTACCTCCAATGCAGGTCATCATAGCAGAAGTAAACCTGCACTCGAGTACAGTAAATCCCTATCCATCTTCAGTGTTCCCTCACAACACAGTTCTATATGTCTATCATCATGAAGTTCCTTGGCTAGGCTGTCATCAAATGCTCTGCTCCTGCATACACAGTCAGCATCAGGGTGGCCTCCTCCTCAGTCCAGTTGGGTGTACAGACATGCCTCGGCCATTCGAAGCAGCCATCATGATCCTCCAATGGAAATTGCTTCAAAAATGCAAAAAAGAGAAATGCTCACTGAGGTCTCACTCAGTTCACAGTTAGCAATGGTCTGATCTGTAAATGTATCAAAATCATTATTTGAAAGGGGAGCTGATGTCATGTTATCAGATCACTGGAAGATGTGCCACACATGGTACCATTTATGGATACTTATTGGGTGTTTATGCTGAACACCTGGGTGTTACTGCGCATGTAGCCAATTTATGCGGAGGTGTGTAAATGAGATTCCAAAACCTAGAATTTTAATGAACTTCATTAATTATGTATAGTGCAAATGGTGCTTAAAGCTGGGAGCACATTAGGTGCACTTTATTCCTGTGATTCGATTGAGACATACATTGACAATTGGTAGCATTTCTGTTTTGGTGATCAGTACATCTGTTAAAGTCAGTCATTCCGAAAGGCACATGTTTTCTATTAATTTTTGCTCAAAATGCGAGTTTTAACAGAACTTGCTGTAAGGTACAAGACTGATAATTGACTGATCTTTATGCATACAGGGGTTACTATTTAACAAATTTATTTCATTCCCATATGCAGTTGTATAGACAGAATTACTTTGCAAAAGTGAACAATATATAAAGGCAGATTTATGGATCATCCACATTTCTTACTGGCAATTCCTTGAACTCTGTGCTATAACTATGGGAACATATGGATTCTGACAATATCCTTATATACTATGTTTTGTTGATATCACAGATATGTCTTAATTCATGTTTCTTAACAAAACTGTTAAAAATATGTGCTGTTGGTGTTACAGATATTTCTTCAGTGACGCCTCTTAACAAAGGTCTTGTCACTACTGGCTTAATATACAAAGGATCCACACTGTTTGTGGACTGCCTATGGATCCCAAGGTTTGCAATGCTTTTCATATGTTGTGCAACTATTAGTTTGTGTAGTATTTTAGTGTGAAATGCATGCAGACTCCTGTGGCATGATGCTGTTGTCTTCGGACCTCCGGTCAACATATACATAGTGTGAGAATTTCTAATCCCACACACAGACTTCAAAGATATTACAAGTTATGTTCATTTTACAAATGTTATATATGTAAGAATTTTTGTTACTTTTTATATATCATGCTAGTATTAGTCACAGACAGTGTTGCACAGACCTTTGCATTGCACGGGAATGAATACTGTTTATGTTGACATACACTTTCCACAAAATCAACTGCATAAATGGGCTCACACAGGAATACGATCATGTGCGTATCACTGTCTTTCAGATGGTCAGCATTCCTAGGGGTGACAACTTCTCCCCACATGAAAATGAAATCATAGTTGATGCTCTCTGGCAACATGGAGGGAAACTCCTTGATCATTCTGGTGATACAGTTTGGAGACATGAAATCCGACAGACTTCATGGTTGGAGGTCAGAACAGATCCCATGATGCCTGTAGAGGGTCCTGCTCAGACATGATCTTTCATGCTGCCAACAGATTAAGATGAGATGAGAGATCAAGGGGATGCCACTGGTGGTGGACCACCACTGCCCCCCCCGATGACATCCCAATATTTCTGGCCTCACTGGATACAGCGAGAATGGAGCAACACATACCCAAGGGCAGGATTGAAGCTGGAGTTGCAGGCTGAACATGTATATTTTTCTTTCCATTACATAGCTGGAGATAGGGACAATCTCTGTATACTACTGTAGTGTGCATATTCATGTACTGTCATTTTTGATTTACAGCAGCAGATTTGAGCTGTGCACACAGATCCACACAGGGTGAGGATGATGCACGTAAGTCTAATGACATATAAACCATTATAGAGGAAAAAAGCAGCATTAGTGATGACAAGGTTAATGGTGACAATGATGTGATCACTAATGCTGCTTTTTTCCCTACAATCGTTGAAGTTCATCCCTCTTCAACAGCATCATCTTCCCATGAATTAGCTGTCAAGTGTGTGTTTTGTCTGTATCTCTCACGTGTCATGTATGTTGGCTTTGTAACCTAATTCTATACTCCATACATGTAGATTCCATGAAACATGCACACAGTAGACCTCAAGCAAAATTATTATTATTTGTAACATTGCAGTGAGAAATATATGTCATATGTCTTTGATGCTGTCCATCATGTGATGTAAGCACATTGTCCTGATCTGTGTCTTCTGTATCTTCTTTTAGCATATTAGCTACCTGAATCATCCACCAGTCCATCCAGCAATGTGTCTCAGCATGGTATTATGACCCTGGCACACACAATCTTGACATGTTGGGAGGCACCATCCAAGATGTTGACAGTGATGCTGCTGCACCTGTAGCCTCAGATATGGACTGGAATTAGTCTTGCCATTCAGAGAATGATGGAACACTGAATATTGAACAGGATGAGGCCGTTGGAAGACAGGCCCCATCTAAGACCACTGCTGATGGCAGTTCCCCACAACAACCTGAAACAGGGCATCTCAGTAGATGTAGGCATGCAAATAGTGTGCATGTCTGCCTCGTGCTACAAGCAAATGAACATTCACAACATCATTGATCAGACATCTGTGCACTTACACATGCCAGAGATTATGTGGCACAACAGCTACATGTGATGCATGAAGGACAAGAGTGCAGACACTGTAAGATAATGGAAGCATTGCCCACTCAAAATGTATTTATTATTTATTTATTTGCATTTATTTACCAGCATAACCGGCTTTAGGCAACAGTGGACACTGCGGTCGCTGGGGGCCCCCTATTCCTGGGGGCCCCCAACCACAGCATGTTGTCTTACCTTGACATTTTGTAACATGTCTGTCAAACCAACAAAAGCTAATACAGCAATTGTGTACTTAATAAACCAGATGGGTAATAATTTATATCCTCTTTAAAATTCAATGGTATCTTTGGTTATAGTAACAGTGTTTTGTCAAGCAACAGGCTTCACAATTCCATTAAATATTTTACCCCTGACATAGTATCCCTTACTTAGTTAAACTCTACTAGTGGACATTGACTCCACTAAAATGAACAACATAGCCAATGTTAGGTACTTGCAATACTTGTGGCTGCAAGGGGTCCCCATTAATCATCCTTGACTGTATGTGGGGGCCCCACAAAAGTCACTGCTGGTTGGGGAAAATGACAAAAAATGTATTCATTTACTGATCATGCTCTTTAATGTGAACAGGAATGTAAAATGACCCTGTTAGGATAAAGGTGATGATAAACATAAGCACGGTAAGCACTAGAGAGATCAGCAGTCCAGAGTGACTGAGATCAGTGCAAACCTTGGATTTTTAGAAAAGATGATGCTTCTTATCTTCAGAGATGTTTTTTTCTTTCAGGGAATTTTATAAATACTGACAGAAGACCAGGTAGTAAAACTTTCAAATTCTTTGCAGAATAATTCAATGCAATGTCTGTAATAGAATAAAAGCTCAAAATCATCAACAAGTTCTAAATATTACTCTCATTAAATTAAAACGTTAGTAGTATTATACCTTTTGCATTATCTTTCATTTTTTGGACAGTAAGTATAAAACTCTGATGTCTGGATTTAGTGACTGTCTGTAATCCTAAATGCTTTACAAGCAAATCAAACTTTTTACAAATGATAGAGCAAAACTATGAGAAAAGTCAGGAAAAGTAAATAAAAGTGACCTACCCTACTGCTGTTTGATGACTGCTAAATGTCAGACACTGATCATGCTGTGCCAGTACCAGTGCTGCACAGTGTATTGCTATTTGCTGAAATAAGTACAAAACTGTTGTTGCTATGGCTAGTGTGTGTGTGTGTGTGTGTGTGTGTGTGTGTGTGTGTGTGTGTGTGTGTGTGTGTGTGTGTGTGTGTGTGTGTGTGTGTGTGTGCATGCTTGTGTGTAAATAATATCAGTGATTTTTATGTGTGTGCACACCCAATAATGCCAGAACACAGATATTATTCTTCTGGGTATCAGTAAAAAATGTAGCTAACAAGTAATTATATTTCAGAAGTAATGAATAAAATATATCACAGAACATTCAGACAGTTAGAACTTCTAGGAGTCCGGGGGCCCCATTCCCCACACTGTATATTTGGATACATGGGGATCAATGCTAGAAGTCTAAACCTCAAAATGCACTCTCTCGAGGCACTCCTAAAAATGGAGAACATCGATATCTGTGTAGTAAATGAGACCTGGTTCAAGACTCCAGAGAGCACCCCTGCAATACCAGGCTACAACTCTTACCACACTTTTCAGCCACCAAACCAGGACCGAAACACTAAAGGTGGAGGAGTGTCAATATTCACCAAGGATATTCACACCACCAGGCTAGTTGCCCAACAGAATGTGTCTGAAATTCTCCAGGTGCCACTAACACTAGGTAAGACTGCAATCCAAATTGTAGCTTGCTACAGATCCTGACCATACCCCAAGATTCTCACTACACCTTTCTAAACATACTGGAAAATATTAAGATAGAACCAAACACCCTAATACTGGGTGATTTTAACTACCCTGCCATTAACTGGGAAACTACTCATGTACCAACACCTTTGCCCAACGGTTCTTGGAGTTCATAAATTCCAATGCCCTGGATCAACTAATTCATAGTCCCACCAGGGGCTCCAATATCCTAGACCTGGTCATTACCAACATGGGAAATCGATGCTCCACACCTGTGGTCACCCCCTCATTAGTCAGGTCTGACCATAAGTTAATCACCCTTAACATCCACAACCCACCCCCCAGTAAGGAAACTTCCATAAAAAACTTCTCCAAAGCCAACTTCATGCTACTCAAGTCAGAAGTGACAAACTTCATGATACCCATGCAGACGGGAACTGAAAGTTCAATTGCTGAATCCTACACTAAGGCACTGTACGAGCACATCCACTCATGCATGAATTGTGCCATCCCAAATAGAACCAAGATGCACTCATACAAAAAAAGGAAGCCAATCTGGTGGTCCCCTGCCATAAACAAACTTTACAACAAAAGGAAGAAACTGTTGCAGAAAAGAGGAAAATCCCAGGATGCAAAAAACTCCCTTACCAGCCTCAGTAAGCAACTGAGATGCCTCATAAAATCCTTCAAAGCTAGTTATGAAAATAAAATTGCCAAAGATTCCAAAGACAACCACAAGGCATTCCATAACTATGTCAAGAATTTAAATCGCAATGTTCAGATCTGCTCTGCGCTAAAACAGAATGGCATTAAATATACTGATCCCAAGGATATTGCCAATATCCTGGCAGATGGATTCAGTGCCATCTTCACCCCCCTTTCACCCCCTAAATGGCCCATCTCAATACCGGAAGACTGCCAAATTCCAGTAATAATGGCCACACAGGTAAAAAACGCACTCTCCAAAGCTAAGAATACAGCATCCATGGGACCAGATGACATCCCGGGCTGTGTACTACATGAACTACAATATGAACTGGCACCTCACCTAAGTGTCATGTTTAATCATAGCCTCACCTCAGGTTTCGTGCCCACTGAGTGGCGCAGAGCTACAGTTATCCCACTCCACAAGGGAGGATCCACCTTGGATCCCGGAAACTACCGTCTCATCAGTCTGACGAGCTTTATCTGGAAGGCCATGGAGCGTATTATCATGGAACTTATAAACAAAGACATTGGCAACCTTCAAACACTGGACCCCACCCAGTTTGGGTTCATGAAGGGCCGATCTTGTCTCCTGAACCTGATTGACTTCTTCGAATCAGTCTCCAGAGCCATGGACAAGGGTAAGGTGGTCCACACAGCCTGTCTAGACCTTGCCAAGGCCTTTGACACCATCCCCCACTCTGGAATCATAGATAAACTTACTAAGCTGGGCATTAATCCCTATGTCACCCAATGAGTTGCTAACTGGCTTACTGATAGAACCCACACTGTAAAAGTAGCCGACTCCAAATCCAGCTCCAGACAAGTGACAAGTGGAGTACCTCAGGGTTCAGTCCTAGGACCGTTCTTGTTTGGCATCTACTTCTCTGAAGTATAGGCCAGCACTAAGGGACTCTGGCTAACAAAGTTCACAGATGACTGCAAACTAGGAGCCATTATTGAATCCCCAAATGATGTGGATACTCTACAAAAGGGCCTTACAGAAACAGATGCTTGGTGCCAGAGCCATGGGCTCAAGCTCAATGCCAAGAAATGTATAGTTATCATCTTTGGGAAAAAACATGTACCCATGAATTACCATATAGATGGCAGTACACTAGACACCGAAAGTGTGATAAAAGACTTAGGGACACAAGTGGACAGTGGTCTCAACTTCGATAACTGCATCGCCACAACAGTCAGGAAATCCTTCTATGTGGCACACCTCATCACTAAGGGCTTTTCATCCAGAAAAAAGGAGGCCATTGTCCCACTGTACTCATCCCTCATTTGACCCATTATAGAATACAATGCCCTGTTTGGTATGTACCTCTCAAGACATCTGCAACAACTGGAAAGGCCGCAGAAATACCTCACTAAAAGAATCACAGGCCTAAAGCAGATGCCCTATGCTGACCTCCTTAAAAAACTCCAGCTATACTCTGTCGCATATCGTCTACTCAGAGGCGATCTCTGCTTAACATACAAGGCCATGTCAAACCCAGAGCTGTTGGACATGCTACACTTAAAGAAATCCCAATCCCTCAGAGCCACACGCACCAGGGAGCTAAACCTTGTCATCACAATAAACAAAACATGCTGGAGGGATAGGTACTTCACTCAGAGACTCCCCAGACTCTGGAACAGATTGCCCATACATGTCAAGCAGAGTGCCTCTTTGGCCCTCTTCAATAGGAACCTTGATGATTGGATGGGAGAAAGGAAATTCACCTCGGGGATAATGTCAGTCGCCCTGCTAGACAGGGGTCCAGGGAAGTAAATAGTGTGGGAAGAAATAGCCAGGGAATTGTTATGGCTAGGCTTGTATAGGCCCTAGGGCTGATAGCCTAACCTTTTTTAATTAACAACCTGTATTCAAACTGGAACCTTAGTTTGAGAGACAGCCTTACAGAACTATCTTCAAGTTATAGAGCTGAGTATATTTTCTGTGTTATTCTGTATTATAGAGCTAAATTGTCTGCTTGATATCTGTGTCTTACTGCTCTGTAAATCTATAGAAAACAGTATATATATTTTTTTATAATTTGCACATTCCTTTCATCTGTGTTGAAACTGCTCCCCCCCCCCTCCCTATTCTTGGTTGTAGTTTAAATTTGGTGGCTTTTGCAGTGCCCCCACTGTAGATTTGATCTGAGACACTCCCCCAGGACATCTCTTTACCGCATTCTACCTAATAAACCCTTTCTGCACTTGCTTTTAGTCCTTTTTAATTTAATTACATTTTTTCAAACTGTGTGTGGATTAATATTGCTACATATTCAAGTGTGCCAGCTTGCACTGCATGAGAATTGTATTTACTACTGCTTTTGCTACTTTTCTAAAAAAAAAAAAAAAATCTTCTGCTTTTTCTGTACTTGTGTTTCTTCCTACTTTATTTTGCTTTTGCATCATCTTAAACGTTCTCAATTGTATTTATTACTGCTTGGTGTAACTCATTCTAAGCCTTTTAGTTTAAACACTTGGGCTTCAGACCAGTTGTTTTACATTGAGAGGGTTAGTGGTCTGCACTGTAGTGGCAGAACAGGTAGCTTACATCCCTCTAAGTTGGGAACTGCTGATTGAGGGCTCAGTGTCTGTTATTCTAAAAGTATATTAATTCTGGTTTAAGCACTTGGGCTTTCAGGCCAGTTATTTTACATTAAGAGGGTTTAAGTGGTCTGCACTCTTGTGGGAGGAGAGGCTGGACTCTGCCCTTCTGAGCTGGGAATTTCTGGTTGAAGGCTTATAGTGCATGCATATCTGAATTTCTTCTTACTGAAATTGGTACACCTTGTTTGCTGTAGCATAGACTAGATCCAGGCCTGCTGAATCTAGCTTTGTTTGTATAACTTGAGCACTAATCCAGGCATTATTTAAAGTATTCAGTTGTATTTATTACTGCTTGGTAGTAACTTGGTTAAAGTGTAGCTATCATTCTAAGTCTTTTGGATTAAGCACTTGGGCTTCAGACCAGTTGTTCTACATTAGGAAGGTTTGTGGCATGCACTGTGGTGGCAGGACAGGTAGCTTTCATCCTTCTAAATTGGGAACTGCTGATTGAGAGCTCAGTGTCTGTTATTCTTAAAGTGTATTAGCTCTGGTTTAAGCACTTGGGCTTCAGGCCAGTTATTTTACATTAAGAAGGTTCGTGGTCTGCACTCTTGTGGGAGGAGAGGCTGGACTCTGCCCTTCTGAGCTGGGAATTTCTGGTTAGAGGTTTATAGTGCCTGAATATTTGAACTGTATCTTACTGAAATTGGTACACCTTGTTTGCTGTAGCATAGACTAGATCCAGGCCTGCTGAATCTAGCTTTGTTTGTATGCTTGTTATTTCCTGGAACGCTAATTCCACCTAAAACGTGGCTTCTCAGCACTTCTGTGGATCCCTAGTGATATCTGCATTGCTTACTGTACTTATTTCCTTGCTTCGCTTGAAAGAAAGTTACTGTTTGTCATTTTGCATTTAAGTTACCTGTAACACATTGCACTTGTTACCTGGCACTTGCTCACTAAAGCAATTATAAGTCAGCACTAAAAATTAAAAGCACTACACCCTCGCTCCCCATTGGCCCTTGTTTTCAATTATAAAGGAATTCCCAATATTATTCTAGCATGTCCAAAGGTCAGTTGTCAATCTCCTCTCCGGTCCAGCTGGTGAATATGGGAATCTTGAGGCAATGTTACAACTGCCTCATGTACACAGACAACCCTCTCCTCCTCCCAACAAATTCCAACACATGTGAGAGATGCAACCATATAGCCAAACTGGAGGCTAAGCTCTCTCAACTCAGTACTGGCATAACCAGTCAGGAGGAGAAGGAAACCACACTCACTACAATTCCAGTCTCACATAGACCTACCACGACAGCAAACCAAACACATAATCACACAAAAACATACTCGCAGGCTCTAAATAAAGATCTGCCTAAGCAGCAGAGACCTCCAAAGCAGACACCCAAGCAACCGCTACCCCAAAACAAAACACGTGCAACACATATCTCACAAAGCCAGTGTGCAGAACAGTCACAGCCCTTAAGGCTAAACAACACACCTGATACACTTGTAATAGGTGACTCTATCGTCAGGCACACTGCCGCCCCGCTCACCAGGCTGAACAAGGAAAAGGTCATGGTGAGCAGCCTGTCTGGCGCTAGGATCCGCCACATAACACAAGCACTCAGGTCACTCCAAGGCAAGTACAAATATGACTCAGTCATTGTCCATGCTGGTGTGAATGACCTGAGACGTACCTCCCTGGACTACATGAAAAGAGACATAGAGGAGCTCTCTGAGCATGTAGCCCAGGCTGGTATGACCCTGACCTTGAGTAGCATCTTACCCTCACCAAGAATGATGCCACAATATGAAGACAAGATGATCAGTTTCAACAATTGGCTTAAGTATTGGTGTCATTCAAAGGGGATCAATGCCTGTCAGCTTGGGATGATATGCACGACAAGCCACGATGCTTTGCTAGGGACGGCTTGCACCTGTCACCCTGGGCTTTGGATATTGGCAAAGGCTCTTGCTACCCCATAGTGCCTTTTTAGGCAAGGCTCAAAAGACAAACCCACCTCCATAGGTATCACAAGGGATAAGAAACTAAGAGTAATGCTACTCAACGCTAGAAGTCTAAACCTCAAGATGCACTTTTCGAAACTCTCCTTAGCATGGAGAACATCGATATCTGTGCAGTAACAGAAACCTGGTTCAGGACTCCCGAGAGCACCCCAGCACTACCAGGTTATACCTCATACCATGCTTTTTGGCCCCAAAACTTGGACCGAACCACAAAAGGAGGGGAGTATCGATATTCATCAAAGATGCCCACACCTCCAGGTTGGTGGCAAAGCACGAAGCATCAGAGACTATCCATGTGCAACTAACAGTGGGTAAAACTGCCTTCCAGTTTATAGCCTGCTACAGACCACCCTCCCAAACCCAGGAACCCCACTCGGCCTTCCTGAGAACACTGGAAAATATGAAGGTCTCTCCGGACAACATTATATTGGGCGACTTCAACTACCCAAACATTGATTGGGAGCATTACTCTAGCTCCAACACCCTTGCCCAAAGGTTCCTAGAATTCATAAACTCAAATGCTATGGAACAACTTGTTACCACTCCCATAAGAGGGGAAAACATACTGGACCTGATCATCACCAACATGGGGACTCTATGCTCCAGACCAGAAGTGTATCCCTCACTGGTAAGATCAGACCATAAACTGATCTCAGTGGATATTCACATCCCGACCCCACCCCCTGCCCAGAAAACCACAGTGAAAAACTTCTCTAAAGCAAATTTCACACTCCTCAAAACCGAGGTGGAATCCTTCAAAGCCCCCGGGCCTGTGGAAAATACAGCCCAGACCGCTGAATCCTTTATAAATGCATTCTATGAACACCTTCAGGAATGCATGGACCATGCAATACCAAATAAAACCAAGACCCAATCCTCCAAAGGCAGACGACCTGTCTGGTGGACCCCAGCCATAAACAAACTATACAATAGAAGGAGGAAGCTACTACATGATAGAGCAAAATCCCAAAAGGGAAGGCATCTCTGATCAGTATTAGCAAAAACTAAGGGCACTCATAAAATCGTCAAAGGCCAGCTTGAGAAAAATTGCACAGGACACTAAAGATAATCACAAGGCTTTCTTTAGTTATGTTAGGAACCTGGGTGGGAATTCCCAGATATGCTCAGAATTAGTCCAAAATGACAAAAATACACTGTTCCCACAGACATTGCCAACATCCTAGCTGACAGGTTCAGTGCAAACTTCTCCCCCCCCCTCCAAAAGAGCAAATATCTATCCCAGCAGAGTGCAGCCCCCTCGACATCTCAGATGCTCAGGTGAGAGCCGCCCTCTCCAAAGCAAAAAACACAGCATCAATGGGACCAGAAGGTGTCCCAGGCTGCATCCTACATGAACTCCAAGAAGAGCTAAACCCAAACATAAAACTACTGTTCAATCCCAGCCTTACTACAGGATATGTACCCAAAGAGTGGCATACAGCAACAGTGGTCCCTCTCCACAAAGGTGGTGCCTCAACGGACCCTGGAAACTATCGCCCCATAAGCCTGACTAGCTTGGTCTGCAAAGCTATGGAAAGGATCATCATGGACCTCATAAATAAAGATATTGGGGACCTACAGACACTGGATCCTACCCAGTTTGGCTTTGTTAAGGGCAGATCCTGCCTCTTAAACCTGGTTGACTTCTTTGAAACAGTCACCAAGGCCATTGAAGGAAGGTGGTCCACACAGCCTATCTGGACCTCACAAAAGCCTTCGATACAATACCCCACTCAGGCATTATAGATAAGCTCACCAGCTTAAATATAAACCCCTATGTCACTAGATGGGTTGCAAACTGGCTCAAGGACAGAACCCACATGGTTAGAATTGCTGGAGCCATGTCAGACTCCAAACCAGTTACAAGTGGCGTCCCACAAGGCTCAGTCCTGGGACCTCTCTTGTTTGGTATATATTTTTCGAGGTACAGGCCAACACAGAACGTCTGTGGCTGTCCAAGTTCGCAGATGACTGCAAACTACCTGCCATAATCGACTCTCCAGCCGACACAAGCATCCTCCAAAAGGGCCTCATAGAAACAGACAACTGGTGCCAGAGCCATGGCCTCAAGCTAAACGCCAAAAGTGTATAGTCATCCCCTTTGGCAAAAACAAAGTGCCCACAAATTACCACATAGGTGGTAATCCATTAAGTACAGAAGAAGTCATTAGGGACCTGGGGACCCAAGTTGATAGCAATCTCTCATTTGACAACCACGTGGCCAAAGTGGTTAGAAAAACATTTTATATAGCCCACCTAATCATGAAGGGATTCACATCTAGATTAGGAGAGGTCATCGTGCCTCTTTACTCATTCCTCATCAGGCCCATAATCGAGTACAATGCCCCTTTTGGGATGTACCTTACCAAACACCTGCAGCAACTGGAAAGACCCCAAAAGTACCTCACCAAGAGGATCAAAGGGCTCAAACAGATGCCATATGCTGCCGGTTAAAGAAACTCCAGCTCTACTCAGTGGCATACCGCCTGCTCAGAGGTGACCTGTGCCTGACGATAAGGCCATGTCCAACCCGGAATTAAGGGACATGCTGCACCTCAAAAATCCAAATCCCATCGAGCTACACGCTCGAGAGACTTGAACCTCAGCACTGAAATAAATAGGACATGCTGGAAGGACAGATTCATAACCCAGAGGCTCCCTTCACTATGGAATAAAATCCCAGTCCAGGTTAGGCAGAGTCCCTCATTGACTCTCTTCAAGAGGAATCTTGATGAGTGGATGGGAGATCATAGGTTTACCCCAGGTATCACTTCTGTGTCACTGTTAGACAGAGGCACAGTATACTAACCTCGAAAAAGGGCATAGCAAAATTAATTTAAAATGGGTGGCGAAAGCCAAACATACTCTGGCTAGGCTTATAAATGCCCTAGGGCAGATAGCCTAGTATGAACCTATGAACCTATGACCCTCTTCCTTTACTTAAAATCTCATCCTTGTTTTTCATCTACATTTAAAATCACACTAAGCTAACTCATGAACAAATTCATGCATAATTATACAAGATTATAATCTGAGTGTGTTGTTCTACTTCTTCAGTCATGTAAGGGTTCTCTTAATCCATGAGTTTTGTATTGTAAAGTGTCTCCTGGATTTGTATTATGTTGTAAATTAAATTATATTTTTGTGCTAAAGATGTAATTATGGAGCATTTATCCTCATACATCTGCTAAAAGTGGGTAATGGCCAGTCAGACCCTCTCAAATTCTAAATTTAAATAAATAAAATGTCAAACAAAAATAATAATTGTCTTTCAGCTTTTCCCAGTTAGGGGTCGCCACAGTGGAACTCCAGTCTGCTAATGATTGCAGTGGATTTTTACAGTGCCGAGTTGCCAGCCCGATGCCCAACCTTCAAAGAAGGCACACCCATTCACGCAGGCACCTACCTGCATGTCTTTAACGTCACGCAACCCATATACACATATATATATATATATATATATATATATATATATATATATATATGGGTCTAGGACAGTCTACCGAAAGGCTGTTTCACCGAAAGTGAAACGGGCTGTCACAGTTTCGCGAAAACATTTTTTTATAAAAAAAAGTGCTTTCACGGAACTGTCGTAAAAGTACAGGGGATCGGGGGGAAGTGGTAGTGGGCGAGATCGGACTACAGTGGGGATAAGGGAATATTCCCTTTTCCCCACTGTAGTGCGATCCCGGAGTGAGAATATAAATGTAGGGGGGTGTTGTGGGTGGAGCCCCCCCATGTGGGGGGTGCAGGGGTGCGAAGCCGTCCCTGCGTAAACATGGAGTATGTTTTTTTTTTGTTTTTTGTGTGTGCGTGTGTGTGTGTGTGTGTGTGTGTGTGTGTGTGTGTGTGTGTGTGTGTGTTTTATCTTCCGTTTACTGAAACTGCTTTTTCAGTGAAAGCAGTTTCGTAAACGGTGTTCTAGGTTGGATTCGACAGTTGGTCTTTCGATCAACTGCCCTAGATCCATATATATATATATATATATATATATATATATATATATATATGTATAGACATACATGCATAGCATAGCGGGTGTTTTTTTTTCTCTTTATTTATATATCTTTCATGTGAGATAGATCAGACAGAATTAAAAAAAAACGTAGTTCTTTTTTTCTGTCTACTTTTTTTGGAAAAGGAAAATGTGTTTTTGATAGAGCAGGGATAATTGCCAACCCAGTCCAATAAATGAGTGAAGAAGTATCACCTGAGGAATTCTTAAGACCCCATGGGTCAGTGTCAGCTCCTTTTTAAGGTAGTTGCTGTTTCACAGTTGGAATGTACTGGACTGGTGGTTAAAGAAGCAGTGGAGAGGGAGTTGCTTCCTAACCTTGCTGAGATATCTTAGCTGTTCTGGCAAATTCTGGTTGAAATCATTCCTGTGTTTTGTCAGGTGATTGGGCTTAAAGCAAAGCCATTGAGCCTGATGTTCTAGTCACTGATGCACCTGTACAGCTTGATCTCCAGCAGTGACTGCTGTCCTGGCTTATAAAGCAGTAGATGGTATCTCACCTGATTCCATATCTGTGCTGGTTATATGGTTCATAATATGTACTTAGAAAAACATTGGGCAAATAATCAACAACAGGAACAATGCCCCATGTACATTTCTTTGTTAAAAGGTTATGTTGTCCTAGCTCTAAATATCTCACTGCTGTCTGGAGATAACAGCATACTTTAGATAGGCTTGTTGCTCTGGATATATTACTGCTTGTGTAAAGAGTGGCATCCCTCTGCATAATATATGTTAAGTGAATAACTAAACGTCAATCACTACTAATCACACACAAAACATCGAAAGGCAGCTTCCACTCAGGCAAACAATGCTGTTATACAACGGAAAAAAAAATAAACACAAATGAAGTGGGGGGGCTTTGCCCCCCTCTCCCCTCGATGTAGTGGGCTGTGCCCCCAACACCAGTGACCCTGCCTAACTAAATATACCAACTCCAAGATTGCTCGAGATTGAAGAAAGGGCAAACTCGGCGCAATGACCAAACAACTTGTTTCCTTGAGTGGAAACTGCCATTCTCGGTTTTGTGTGTACGATTATTAATGATCGACGTTTAGTTATCCGATTAATTAAATGTTCGATCAACTAATATAGACCCTTCATTTCATGTATCTGAGTAATTCAGTGAACCATTCAGCTATGTAAATTATCATGGTTGGCAAAGAAAATTTAATTTAGCCACAATGCCACAGTGATCAATTGACTAGTCTAGAAAAGGTGATGATAGACTTAAGGGCAATGAAGTTCACCAGAGATGTAGGGGTGGGTGTATGTGCAAGTGTGACTATGTGTAAGTGGCAGTGTGTGTTCACGTTTGAAGGTGTATGAATGGAGTAGGATAGCTCTATATGTGTGTGTGTGTGTGTGTGTGTGTGTGTGTGTGTGTGTGTGTGTGTGTGTGTGTGTGTGTGTGTGTGTGTGTGTGTGTGCGCGTGCGTGCATGCATGCGTGTGTGTGTGTGTGTGTGTGTGTGTGTGTGTGTGTGTGTGTAAGCTAAATGCTTCCATGGGTTTGTTGCTCAATTTCTCAGATTTCTCAGAGCTGCTCTTGGTTTGGCTTCTTCTCCTGAGAGTTGCAAAAAATCTGCTGTATCTAAAACCTTCTGCTGTTAAAAGAATGAAAAGTATTATTTTGACTTCTGCTGATTAGTTTTACTGTATTTTGTAAAAATCTTGTATTATTTTTTAAATTTGTCACACTTTAGTATGGTTTCAAAGCTGAACTGTTTCAGCTGCTGCTACTGTAGTACTTCATTACATTGTGATTCCGAGTTCTACAGGACTGTAGTATCTAGATTGTGTGGTTTCCCTGCACTTGAGCTCTAAAACCAGCATTTTTACGCTAAGTGGGGTTTCGGACTGCACTCTTGTGGCAGAAGTATGCTGTAGCAAACTTCTTTTAGGTGGGGGGGTCTAGCTGAAAACTTATTGTGTGTTTTCCTGATTGGTCTGTAGACCTTGCTGCTGTAAAGTTTGTTTTTCTGACTACACAGGCCCAGTGTTTGCTCTAGTCTGCTCTCTGTGCAGTGGTGGTTAGCAGTGCCCTCTATAGATGTAAATGATTTCAAGTTAAAATTTTCCTTAGAATAACTATGTTGGCAACATTCCACGGTCCCCCTGCTGCTATAGGAGCACCTGATTTGCACACAGAGCAGCAATGACTTCTTGGATAGCTACAGTTCACACTGAGTACCCATTCTTCATCCGTGTGCTGTTAAACCCAGTCCACTTAAATCTACCCACTCTACTCCCTGGTTAAACTCAAAGTAAAAATTTGAAAGTATGGATAGTCACTTTCCTACTATCTCTGTGGTCAGCCTGGTCGATATGGGCATCCTGAGGCAATATAGCAATTGTCTCATGTATACTGACAATCAGTGAAACAAACACAGTATGTGAGAGATGTAGTTACACTGTAGAAATTGAGACATGACTCTCACATACTTACAAATTAAATGACAGACAGGATATCAGCACATGCACATAATTTCTCTCACTAAATAAGGTCTTGACACATAAAATCCACACATGGATGTATTCACAAGTAATTTACTAAAACCTCAGAGGCCTTCTGTATGCTGCTCAGAGAAACCAGCTGCAAACAAAACTAAGTCAGCACCAACCATCACATGTAAAAATACAAATCACAGTGTCTCCACAAGCAAGCCCCTAAGGTGAAACACCATGCATTCAAACATCTTGGTAATAGGAGACTCCATCATGAGAGACACTGACACCCCCCTCAGCAGGTTGGATAAAGAGAGGGTTACAGTCAGTTGCCTGTCAGGGGCAAGGATTCACCAGATCATGCAGGCATTAAGATCACTCAACCACAAGAGCCAGTATGACTCGTTCACAGACCATGTGGGTGTGAATGATCTGAGATGTACCTCCTTGGACTATGTGAATAAAGGCATGATGGACCTCTCTGAATACATGTGACAGGTGGGTATGAGCCTCACATTGAGAAGCATTCTACCCTCACCAAGAATGATACCACAAAATGATTAACTTCAGTAATTAGTTTGCTAATGGTGTCATTCCAAGTGGATCCAGTATTTGTCAGCCTGGGACAACATGATCAACAGACCATGCTGCTCTGCCAGAGATAGTCTGCGCCTATTACTGCTAGGCTTTCAAATACTGGCCAAGGCATTAACCACCCCCATAATGCCTTTTTTTGTCAGTGCCAAACCAGCAGAACTACCAACATAACAATTTTTTCTAATGCCAAGCTAAAGGTAATACTGCTCAGTGCTAGTAGTCTTAACAAGAAACTGCACTCCCTGGAAGTTCTCCTTGCCCTGGAAATACTGACATCTGTGCAGTTACAGAGATATGGTTCAAGGCTGCAGAAAGTACCCTGGCAGTGCAAGGCTACAATGCCTATCATGCATTCAGACCATCCTCTGAAAAGGAAAAAAACAAAAGGAGGATGTGTTTCCATTTACATATAAAAATAATCACACCTCAAGATTGGACAAGCAGGATGACTTGCGTGAGCTACTCCATGTCTAACTGACCATAGACAAAATCCCCCAAAATATCATTGCTACCTACAGGTCCCCAGCCATGAACCATGAAAACATCTTCACATACCCGAAGTTACTAGAATCACTTACCATTCAACCCAACACACTACTCAAGGGCAATTTTAACTATCCCTCTATAAACTGGGAAACATACATGACCACTAACATGCAGGCACAGAGATTCATGGATCTTGTCAGTGTAAATGCTCTGGAACAGCTGGTCTGCACCCCCAATAGGTGCTCAAATATCATTGACATAGTGCTCACAAACATGAGGGAGCATTGTACCTCCCCCCAGCGTAATGTCCTCATTGGCAAGATCAGATCATAAATTGATCTCCTTTGAAATAAATGTAACGGTAGGACCTCCATCAAGCCTTAAAACCCTAAAGAATTTTTCCAACACAAATTATATTTTATTAAGTGATAGCATAGATAATTTTAAAGCGCCCTCTAACCCCAAAAAACGTGGAGGCCTATGTAGAAGTATACACAAATGCTCTGTACAGCCATTTAATCAACTGCATAGAAATGGCAGTACCTGACTTAACTAATCCAAGATCTAGCCAGAAAAACAAGCCACCATGATGGACTCCTGGCATAAATAGAACCTGCAGTTCTGAGTGGCTAGTTTATTTAGCCACTTGCACATGTTCAGCTTTTTATGTTGGACAAACATCGAGACAACTCAAAACTCTGATTTTTGAAAATATAAGTAATATTAAGAATGGCAGTTTGTCCAATGCATTATACAAACATGCTCAGAAACATTCTTCTGCTGTATTTAGTCTTGCTGTTATTAACAGGATTAATTTAGCTGCATGTAATACGTTAGGCTGGCATGGTTTCTTTAATAAGGAACAATCTTGGATAGAGAGGCTGTTGGCTTTATTTTTCTGGGGCTTAATGAAGTGACATTGTCCCTCTAAATGTCTGGTAAATCTTCACTGGTTGTATATTTAAATGTACCACTGTTGTTTGGAAGTTTAACACTGCTAAAGGCATGAAGTTGCTGAAACCGGTCTGCTTTTTAAGAGAATAAAAGTTTTGCTGATTTGAAGTGCTGGCTGCTGCTTTTTGTATCTAGTTATTTGGCCTTTGCACTCAGCCGTACTTGCATGGACATTTGTATTTGGCAATCATTAACTCTCTGAACAATGCTGATATCCTACAGAAAGGACTGATGTAGACTAATGATTGTGTCAGAGATGTGGCCTCAAACTAAATGTGAAGAACTGCATAATAATAATAATAATAATAATAATAATAATAATAATAATAATAATAATAATAATAATAATAATAATAATAATAATAATAATACCTTTAGAACATCAAATACCCCTGCAAATTACGACATTGATAACACCACCCTAAGAGCAGATCCAGTGGTGAGAGATCTGGGTATTCAGATAAATAGCAGTCTGAACTTTAACCACCATGATTCCATGATAGTGAGGAAATCCTCCCATGTAGCTCAGCTTATAAGTAAGGACATGGCATTCAGGTCTAAGGATGTCATACTACCACTGCACTCCACCCTCATCAGACCAATAATCAAGTACAGTACACCCTTTGGCATGTTCCTCTCCAGGCACCTGCAACAGTAGGAGTGTCTTCGTAGGTTTCTCACCAAAAACACAGAGTATAACCGAAATGTCCTATGTGGACTGATAAAAAGCCCTATTACTGTACTCAATTTCCTAAGATTACTGAGAGGTGATCTACGCCTGACCAATAAGGCAGTCCCTGACCCAGCCTTGATGAAAATGTTGCACATTCGCAAAAGCAACTGCATGAGGCTTAACTGCTCCAAGGATGTAAACCTTATTTCTGACATGAATAGATCATGCTGGAGACACAGATATGTGTACCAGAGATTTCCCCTCTACTGGAATAGACTTCCTATTCATGTGACTTCCCTGACCATCTTCCAGCACAACCCAGGATGAACCAAATCAACTGTAGAACACTGGTTTATTAATGCTAGTTAAAATATAACACACCAAAAGAGTACTTAGCGCTTTCACCCATAAAATATAATGAGCATCATCAGAGTACAAACACTGTCACAGCGAATTCCATTTAAATAGAAGCAGCAATTAGTAATTAATTAATTAATCAAACAATGACTGATAAAAAAACAATTATAATTAACCTGATTTAGCAATCATTTGTGCAAAAACTCATTGTAGTCCCTAAAGAAAATTGCTTTAAAACTACTTTAAAAAGACTGTCTGCAATACCCCACAAGCAGGGTATAGAAATGTTTGAGGCAAGCCTACTAAAATTTGGTACATTCAGTAATGATAAATGTAAATTTTTAAGGGAATTGATGGAATTAGTACTTGAAAACAATTATATGTTTCTAAATGGTGAATACTTTAGACAAAAAACTGGGGTAGCGATGGGGGCAAGATGTGCCCCTATTTATGCCAATCTTGTTTTAGCCTTGTGGGAGACACAAACGGTGTTTGCCTCTTGTTTTTGGGATGATGTTGTTCTTTATCTGAGGTTCCTGGACGATATCCTGATTTTTTGGAAAGGAACCAGAGAAAGATTTGTTGAATTTGAATAATTTCTTAACACTACATCTAGTTTTTTGTGTTTTACTAGTAAGATAGTTGACAACTATTGTGAATACCTAGACATAGGGCAGGATTCACGAAGGCTTGCACGGAGTCTAAGAGTAGTGTAAGACTCCATGCAGCCTTCGTGATTCAGGAACAGCCCAAAGTCCGTGTAAGAGACAAGCTAAAACGTCTCTTACACGGAGTGGGCGTGGATAAGCTAATTACCTCACTTGCAGCCAAATAGCATGCAAATGAGGATGATTAGCGATCCAGGAAGCCCAGAACAGCCCGTGTAAGAGCCGTTTTAGCTGCAGAAATGTACTCAGTTGACAACTGAGTACGTTTCTGCAAAAACCGCAATAGAGCCATGTCAGCTCCAAATAAAGGGTGCATATGTGTCAGGCAGCATGCCAATGGCCAAATATGTGGCCATTGGCAAGGTAACCTGATGCAAATATATTAAAAATATAATTTTTTTCGGCGATAGCCGATGTTTAAACCAGCGCAGCCCAGCAAAGCGGGCTGCGCTGTATAAAACATAAAACAAGGTTATAAACCCACAAATGTGGGTTTTATGCAATACATGGAATTTCAATGCAGGGACCAGCAGACCAAAACAACATGGCCACCGTGTAGTGGTTGCTAAGGGGAAGCTGAGTCTAAGAGATGTAACTAAGCATTAGTAGGCAATCTGATGCAAATGAGTGTTAGGATACTGAATTCCACTGTCACATAGCAAATGAGCACATTCTGAGTAGTGCAAGAGTTACAGAAGGGGGAGGAACAGAGTAGGAGATAGGTGACATCACAGGGGGGAATGGTAGAAAGAAATGCAGTTCATTGGAGGTCAGAGTTACATGACAGATGTCAGACAGATATCATGGAAAGAGGTGTGCCACTAGATAAGCATGAGAAAGTCAAGAAATGGAAGGTGTACACTGTTGCCTACACCAAAGTTTCTTGCTGGGCGTGCATGCGCACGTGTGCACGCCATGAAGAGCGAGTAAGACAGTGTGCTCACGTGTTAGGCAGACTGAGCATGTGGGAGTGTGTTGGGAGATGTTTAACACTGTTTGCGTGGGTGTGCGCGCGTGTAGGGCAGACTTAGCATGTAGAAGCCTGTTGGCAGAGCTGTAACACTGCTTGAGTTGGTGTGCGCACGTTTTAACCCGAATAAGACGATTCTGAGCCGTATAAGCATGTGTGCGTGTAAGCCACTGTGAGCGTGTTTCTGCTGGTATACACGCTGCTCCCCCCTGAGGAAACAGAAAGGAAAAAGGAAGCAACATAATTAGTAGGAAGCTAGCAGGGAATACTGCTGGAGCTAGCAGGTGAAAACAATTAGAAGCAGGCAATTACACAGGCAGAATAGTAGCTCAGCCCAACACTTAAAAATCTGCAAACAGCAGTGCAAGATGTTTCTCTCGAGAGACACTGCAAGACAGGAGTAAGCTATTAGAAGTGAAAACTGAAAAGCTGAACTCAGAGCAGAAATGTTAGGGGCTGCCATAGCTGTCATAATGAGACATAGGCGACTTGCTGAGGGTGGTGACAATGCAGATGGTGCCAGACAACCCACAGTGAGGAGACGGAGAAGAGTGTACAGGCCCAGGGTCACCTACCATGGGTTACATGAGCTGGAGATAGTAGAGCGCTATAGAGTGGACAGAGACCTCCTGCAGCAAATAGTGGAGCTGTGCAGGCCACGCCTCACACACAGAACCAACAGAGGGGAACCCATCCCAGTGGAAACCAAGGTATGTGTTGGCCTAAGAATACTAGCAACAGGTACCTTCCAGAGACCAACTGGTGATATGATGGGGATATCACAGGCATCAGCCTCCAGGGTACTGCACCAGTTCCTGGATGCCATGTCAGCACATGTCAGTGATCATGTATATTTCCCCAATGCCCATGAGGTATTGGCCAGCAATATGCGTCTCTTCCAGCAAATAGCGGAATACCCTGAGGTAGAGGGTGCAATAGACTGCACGCACATATGCATCAAAACACCAGCCGGTGAGCGGGGTAGGGCATACATCAACCGCAAGGGCTTCCCCTCCATCAACTGCCAGGTCATGTGTGATGCCCAGGGCATAATAATGAATGTGTGTGCTGGCTGCCCTGGGAGCTACCATGATTCCCACATCTGGCATTTGACGCAGCTGTACCAGACATTTGCCAATGGGGACATCCCGCACGGACACCTAGTGGGGGATGCAGGTTATGCACTGGAGCCGTGGCTGATGACACCCATCAGAAATGCACACACACCTGAACAGGAACGCCATAATGAGGCACACGCACAAACACGTAATGTAATAGAGCGTGTGTTTGGGCTGCTCAAGTCACGGTTCCGGTGTCTGGACACATCTGGTGGAGCCTTGCAGTACACACCAACTACATGTACCCAAATTGTCATGGTATGTGCTATGCTACATAATATGATCTTGCAAAAACAGCTGCAGCAAGACCAGCATAGGGCCGGGCCAAACAGCCCCCCACCATTGCCAAGGCCATCACAGGCAGAGAGTGACTCGGAGGAGGAACAAGCTGAGCCTGCCCCAGTAGGCAGAAGGAGGCGTGCCCAGTATGCCCTGGCCTTGGCAAAGAGGCAACGCATAGCACATACACTGGCTCAGTAGGAACCCTGGGAATGATACCCCCTCTGACTCACTCAGATAATAACAGGGATGCCTAAAATGACATGACCTGCTCACAAACATGTACAGGGAGTGTAATATGTGCATCCAACAGAGGCAGCCCTGCAGCACCACCTGAGGCATGAATGCCATGTGTTAAGTAATGTAACACCATGTACTATATGCACACCTGAGGACCCTGACTAACATCCTACCCTCACCAAGCATCATGCCACAATATGACAATGAGATGATCAAGTGCAATAATTGACTGAAGTATCGCAGTTAGTCAAAGGGGATCCAATGTGTGCCAGCCTGGGATGATATGCTGAGCATGACATGATGCTCCACCTGCTAGGACTGGCATGCACCTATCATTGCAGGCCGTATGGATACTGGCAAAGGCTGTTGTTACCCACAGCGTGCCCTGAATAGGTAAGGCTCAAAACACAAACCTACCTCCATAGGTATCAGAAGGGATAAGAATAAGATAAGGGATAAGTCGAAACAGCAAGATGCATGCAGTCTAAACTCACCCAGTATGGAGAATGTTGATATCTGTGCTGTAACAGAAAACTGAGTCAAGGCTCACAACAGCACCCTAACACTACCAGGTTACACCTCATACTGTGCTGTACAGCCTCAAAACATGGAACAAGCTACAAAAGGAGGGTGACTAGCAATAATTGTCAAGGATAATCACACCCCCATGTTGATACCACAACAAGAAGCAGCATGGACTAGCCATGGTCAAGTAACAGTGGCTAAAACTGCCCCCCCAGTTTATAGCCTGCTACAGACTACTGTCCCAACACCAGGAACTGCACCTGGCCTATGCTGGAATACATGAATATATCAAGTCCTCCAAACCACATTACATTGGGTGACTGAAAATACCCAGACATAGACTGGGAGCATTATACTAGCTCCAACACTGTAGGACAAAAGTTCATAGAATCCATAAACCAAAATGCCCAGGAACAACATACCACTCTCACAAGAGGGGTAAGCATACTGGATGTGATAATCAGCAACATGGGTACTGGATGGCAAGACAAGGTGTATTGCTCACTGGTAAAACCAGACCATAGAGTAATCACACTGGATATACAAATCCTGACCACAGTCCCTGGCCAGAAAACCACAGTGGAAAACATGTGTAAAGCAATATTTGCACTCCTCCAAACTGATGTGGAATCCATTAAAGGTCCTGTGCAGGTGCAAAATATGGGCCACACCTCAGAACCTGTAATACAGCCATTCCATGAACACTGCCAGGAATGCTTGGATTATGCAATCCTAAATTAAAACAAGACACAATGCCATACACGCAGTCATCTGGCATGGTGGACACCAGCCATAACCAAACCATGCAAGAGAATGAGGAAGCTACTACATGATAGAGCAAACATAAACAATGAAGTAATCACTGATCAGTAGTATGGCAATAAAATATGTCCACACATACAATCCACTAAGGCCAGCCATAACAAGTTGAATCTGTGAATCCTGAGGCAATGTTACACCTGCCCCAAGTACACAGACAACCCCCAACTCCCCCCAAGAAATACAAATATATGTGAGAGATGCAATCATCTATCCAAACTGGAGGCTGAGCTCCCTCAACTCAGTGCTCCCAAAACTAGTCAGGAGGAGAAGGTAACCACACACACACCACAAACACAGTCCCACATAGACCTATCACAACTGCAAACCAAAGACATAAACACAAAAAAACATTCCTGGAGGCACAAATTACAAACACAGCACACCAACAGAGGCCTATAAAGCAGACACCCAATCAAACAACCTCCAAACATAGCACATGCAACACATAGTACACAAAGCTGGTGTGCCAAACAGTCACAGGCCAGAAGGAGAAACAACATGCCTGGTACAGTTGTAATAGGTGACTCCATAGTGAGACACACTGCTGTCCCGCACACCAGACTGAACAAGGGAAAGGGTACAGTAAGCTGCCTGTAGGCTGCCACAATACGCCACATAACATAAGTATGCAGGTCACCCCAAAGCAAGTAGAAATATGATGCAGTCATAGTCCATGCTGGTGTGAATGACCTGAGATGTACCTCCCTAGACTACATGAAAAGAGACATAGATCAGCTCTCTGATTATGTAGTCCAGGCTGGTATGACACTCACCGTTTGCAGCATCCTACCCTTACCAAGAATAATGCCACAGTACAAACACGGAATGATCAGTCATAGCAAGTGGCACACTTACTGGTGTCATTCCAAGGGGATCCAATGTCTGTCTGCTTGGGATGTCATGCTTGACAAGCCACGCAGCTGTTCCTGGGATGGCTTGCACCTGTTACCCCTGGGCGTCTGGATATTGGATAAGGCCTTTGCCACCTCCATAGAGCCTTTTGTAGGCAAGGCTGAAAAGACTAACCCACCACCCTAGAAAACATAAGTGGAAAGAAACATAAGGGTAATGCTGACCAATGCCAGATGTGTAAACCCCAATATGCATGTTCCCGAGGCCATCCCCAGTATGGAGAACATTGATGTCTGTGCAGTGACAGAAACCTGCTGCAAGCCTCCTGACAGCACACCAGCACTACCCGGTTATACCACATATCATGTGTCATGGCCCCAAAACCTGAAACAAAACATAAAAGGCGGGTAAGTATCCATATTCAGCACAGACACCCATACGTCCAGGTAACTGACAATGCACAAGGCATTGGAGTCCACCCATGTGCAACTAACTGTAGGCAAGACTGCTGTACAGTCTGTAGCATGCTACAGACCACAATCTCACACACAGGAACCCAAACCAGCCGTCCTGAAGACACTGGACAGTATGAATGTCCCACCAAATACCAAACAAGGTACCACAAATTACCACATAGGTGGTAAACCATTATGTATGGAAGGAGTAATCAGGGACCTAGGGACACAAGTGGACAGTAACCTGTTATGTGACACTCACATTGCCAATGTGGCTAGGAAGACTGTCTACATTGGACACCGTATCATGAAAGGATTCACATCTACGTCAACAGAGGTCATTGTGCCCCTATACTGTTCTCTTATCACACCCATAATCTAGTACAATGCCTCATATGGGATGTACCTTACCTGACACCTGCAGCAGTTAGAAAGACCTCAAAGGTACCTCACCAAGAGGATAAAGGGTCTCAAATATATGTCATATGCTGCCTGGCTGTAGACACTCTAGCTGAATGCAGTCACATACTGCCTACACAGAGGCATTGCATGCCTGTTGTACAAGGCCATGCCCAACACAGGAGTAATGGACATGCTCCACCCCAGAAAACTCAAAGCCATCGGAGCTGTGAGAGTGAGAGATGTCAACCTCAACAAATAATGAAATAGGATGTGCTGGAGGGACAGATACATAATCCAGAGTTCCCCACACCCTGGACCAGAATCCCACTCCATGTTAGGCAGAGCCCCTCACTGACACTCTTCAACAGGAATCTTGCCAAGTGGATGGATGATTGTAGAGTTACACTGAGGGTCTTCACTGTGTCATGTCCAGACAGAGGCACAGCAAAGCAAATCATAAATGGCCATAATATTCACATAGCAAGAGGTGGCAAAAGCCACACACACTCTGGCTAGGCTAACAAATGCCCTAGGGTGGATAGCCTAGTATGAACCTATGAAGATACAAATTGTACAGGACACTAAGGATAATCCCAAGGCTTTCACAACTGATGGTAGGAACCATGTTGGGAATTCACAGATATGCTGTGAATCACACAAATATCACAAACAACATACCAAACACGCACACATATTGCCAACATACATCCTGACAGGTGCAGTGCAAACCCCCCCCAGAATGCAAAATATCTATCCCAGCAGACTGCTGGCCCCCTGACATTGCAGATGCTGAGGTAACAGCCAGCATCTACAAAGCAAAACACACAGCAGCAATGGTATGAGATGGTGTCCTGGGCTGAGTCCAACATGGACTCCAAGACGAACGGAATGCCAAATCACACTACTGCTCAATGTCAGCCTTACCACAGGATATGTACCCAAAGAGCAGTGTACAACAACAGTGGTCCTTCTCAACAAAGGTGTTGCCTGAATGGATACTGAAAACTACCACCCCAGAATCCTGAGAAGCTCGGTCTGCACATCTATGGAAAGGATCAGCATGTACCGCAGACATAAAGATATTGGGGACCTACTGACACCGGACCCTACCCAGTGTGGCTTTCTTAAGTGCAGATCCTGCCCCTAAACATGTTTGACTCAATTGAAACAGTCATTAAGGTCATTGATGAGGCAATGTGGTCCACACAGTGTAGCTGGACCTTGCAAAGGCTTCTATACAATACCCTACATGTTCATTATAGATAAGCTCACCAGCTTAAATATAAACCCCTATGTCAGTAGAGGGGTTGCAAACCAGACCAAGGACAGAACAGTCATGGTCAGACATGCTGCAGCCATGTTAGACTACAAACCAGATATAACTGGCATCCCACAAGGCTTGGTCCTGGGATCTCCCTCGTCTGGTATATATGTCCCATAGGTACAGGCCAACATGGAAGGACTGTGTCTGAACATGTTTGCAGAGGACTACAAACTGCTCACCATATATGATCCACCAGCTGACACAAGCATCCCACAAAAGGGCCACATAGAAACAGACAACTGGTGCCATAGCCATGTCAGCAAGCTAATTGCAGAAAAGTGTATAGTCAGCCCCCATGGATATACAGTAAGTGCCCACCAATAACCACATAGGTGTTAACCCATTACGTACTTAACATGTAATGAGAGGTCTGGGGACACAAGATATCCTGCACTGGACAAACATGTGCTGTAGTGTTTACAGAAACATACCATATACCCACCTAATCATGAAGGTTGTCAGATCTAGATAAGGGGAGGTCATTGTGGCTCTGCAGTCATCCTTCATTAGCGTTACAATTGACTACAATAGCCCCTGTGGGATGTACCTCAGCAGACACCTCCATCAACCGTAAAGTCCCCAACAGTACCTCACCAGGAGTATCAAAGAGCTTGCACAGATGCCATGTGTTGCCTGTGTTGCTGGTATCAATAAACGTGCTGCACCTTGTACAATCTGAATGGCAGTGAGCTATGCACATGAGAGACCTGAACCCCAGCACTGACTTACATAGGACAAGCTGTACTGCATGATCCATAACACAGAAGCCACCCCACCCATGAGTAAACTCCCAGTACAGGCTACCCATAGAGTCACTTATCGATTTTCCTCAATAGGAATCTTGATGAGTGGATGGGAGATGGTAGCTTTATCCTGGGTATCACTGTTATGTCACAGGTAGACAGAGGCACAGTATACTAACCATGACATATGTCATGGCAAACTCCACTTACAATGTGTGTCGAAGGACAAACACACTCTCCGACTAGCATTAGAAATGGACTAGGGCACATCGCTAGTGTTTGCAAATGTACACCTATGTTGTGGAATACACTACCAATGTTGGACAAGCCTGGTTTAAGTAGTTCATATCTGAACATAATGCAACATGGTCAGATGTACACAACTGGCCCCTAACCAGGCTGTTGTGCTCACTATCGAAATGTAAAGCAGTGATAGCACTAAAGCCCAGGATACTGTCCACCACAGTCAAAGTACTGAACCAGTACACTATACAGTACTACAGTGTTAGGTCAGTGTGAAAGGATGTTGACAACTGTATGCAAAGTATCCCATGCAAACCCTGCAGGCACAGTATAATCCTGTTGTGTTCACACACAAAGCAGTTGTACAGTAACTACACAACATGACACACAACACACAACCATAAACGGGAGATATTGGTGGGCTGCAGAGTTCAACATATGGAATGCTCACACTAGGCATGCTCACACACTTTGATAAATGAGACATATGTCAGACAACATGCCATGGGAAGGCTGAACTGGGCATGCTCACACACTTAGGCCAAATCTCAGTTTAGCAGTTGGCCACACATATCTGGTATTTTTACGTGTTATTCCAGCAGCCAACCACATTACAGCAGTCTGCCCAGTGCACACAGTTAAATGACTTCAGAGACATACGTGATATAGTGGATCCCTCCCATATGCAAACATCTTCCACAGATGCACAAGTTGTTCATACAAACAGGGAATGCTATGGCAATAAAGACGTGCAAACAGTCTATCAGCAACAAATAATGTGCATTTGACAATTAAACATATGGGTGTAGAGGTCAACACTAGGCTGTTTGCCCTAGGGAATGACAGCTTAGCCAGAGTGTGCATGGCATCTGCCTCCCCACAGGATGCACATTCCCCTTTCTAAACACCGATGATGTCAGCACCCTATAAGTACAGCAGGAGAAAAGAAACCACTCAGTAATGCGAATAGCACGCTCCGCTAATGCGTCCGTCTCAAGTGTCATAGCATAGTTAGGTAGGGGTTTGAATCCTGCAAATGCGCAGTGTGAGTGGGGTTGGTGTGTGTGCAAGGCTGTGGGAGCATAACGTCCCTTTTGGCAACTGAGAAAGCACACTACAGGCTGCACATTCCCATTTCTAAACACAGATGATGTCAGCACTCTATAAGTATAGCAGGAGAAGGGAAACCTCCCAGTAATGCGAATAGCGCGCTCCGCTAATGCGTCTGTCTTAAATGTCATAACATAGTTAGGTAGGGGTTTGAATCCTGCAAAGGGCAAGTGTGTGTGTTTGGCTGAGGGGGGTAATTGTGTGTGAGGGAACTGTCCCTTTTGGCAACTAGGAGAACAGACTACAGGATGCACATTCCCCTTTCTAAACACTGACGATGTCAGCACCCTATAAGTACAGCAAGAGAATAGAAACCTCCTAGTAATGCGAATAGCGCGCTCCGCTAATGCGTCCATCTCGAATGTCATAACATAGCTAAATAGGGGTTTGAATCCTGACAATGGCAAATGTGTGTCTTTGGCTGAAGGGGGTTAGTGTGTCTGAGGGGAATGTCCCTTTTGGCAACTAGGAGAACAGACTACAGGATGCACATTCCCCTTTCTAAACACTGATGATGTCAGCACCCTATAAGTACAGCAAGATAAGGAAAACTTCCCAATAATGAGAATAGCGTGCTCTGCTAATGTGTCCGTCTCGAGTGTCATAACATAGGTCGATAGGGGTTTGAATCCTGCAAATGGCAAGTGTGTGTGCTTGGCTGAGGGGGGTTAGTGTGTGTGAGGGAAATGTCCCTTTTGGCAACTAGGAGAACAGACTACAGGATGCACATTCCCCTTTCTAAACACTGATGATGTCAGCACCCTATAAGTAAAGCAAGAGAAGTAAAACCCCCCAGTAATGTGAATAGCGCGCTCCGCTAATGCATCTGTCTCGAGTGGCATAAAATAATTAGATAAGGGTTTGAATCCTGCAAATGGTAAGTGTGAGTTTGGCTGAGGGGGGTTAGTGTGTGTGAGGGAAATGTCCCTTTTGGCAACTAGGAGAACAGACTACAGGATGCACATTCCCCTTTCTAAACACTGATGATGTCAGC
Source organism: Protopterus annectens (assembly GCF_019279795.1). Classification (NCBI taxonomy): domain Eukaryota; kingdom Metazoa; phylum Chordata; order Ceratodontiformes; family Protopteridae; genus Protopterus; species Protopterus annectens. The sequence goes on from NC_056729.1 coordinate 885,100,400, forward strand.
ACCCTATAAGTACAGCAAGAGAAGGAAATCCTCCCAGTAATGCGAATAGGGTGCTCTGCTAAGGTGTCCGTCTCGAGTGTCATAGCTTACTCAGATAGGGGTTTGAATCCTGCAAATGGCAAGTGTGTGTTTTTGGCTGAGGGGGGTTAGTGTGTGTGATGGAAATGTCCCTTTTGGCAACTAGGAGAACAGACTACAGGATGCACATTCCCCTTTCTAAACACTGATGATGTCAGCACCCTACAAGTACAGCAGGAGAAGGTATGTGGCATGGACAATGACTGAGTCATATGTGTCCATGCCTCTGACCGACCTGTATGCTTGTGTTATGTGGTGGACCATAGTGCCCCACAGGCATATCACTGTGACCTTCACCTTGTCCAGCCTGGTGAGCGTGACCATACTGTACCGGACAATAAAGGTAGCTAACACAACTGTGGCAGGTGTGTTGTCTAGCCATACAGGCTGTGACTGGCACACAGGATTTGTGTGCTATGTGTTATGTGTGATGTGTTCAGGCATAACGTATGCCTGTGTGCCAGCTGCAGAGGTGTGTGCCGCTCAGGCAGGATGCTATTCTAAGGCTCCACGAATTGCCCAGTGTGTTCACATGCTTGTATTGCTGTCAGTGTAGGTCTACATCAGACTGGTATTGTAGTCACTGTAGTATTGCATGCCACCAGACAGGTTATGCCAGTACTGGGTTCAGAGTGCTTAGTCCCCAGTTTGGCTATGTGGTTCCATCTCATACATGTGTTGTATGTCCATGTGTAGGGGAGAGGGTTGACTGTGTACATGTGGTAGCTGTGACATTGCCACATGACCCACATATTCCACAACTGTAGCATAGAGGTGACTGACAACTGACCTTTGAACATGCTACCATAGTATTGTGATTGCCATGGTGATTAACAACACATAGGGCTAATGGGGAACAAGGTACATAGGTTCATAGGTTCACAGCGTCATACTAAGCAATCTGCCATAGGGCATTTAAGAACCTAGCCAGAATGTGTTTGGCTATCGCCACCCAATGTAAATATATCTTGCCATGCCCTTTTCCGAGGTTAGTATACTGTGCCTCTGTCTAACAGTGACACAGAAGTGATACCCAGGGTAAACCTACAATGTCCCATCCACTCATCAAGATTCCTCTTGAAGAGAGTCAATGAGGGACTCTTCCTAACCTGGACTGGGATTTTATTCCAGAGTGAAGTGAGCCTCTGGGTTATGAATCTGTCCCTCCAGCATGTTATTTCAGTGCTGAGGCTCAGGTCTCTCAAGCGTGTATCCCGATGGGATTTGGATATTCTCAGGTGCAGCATGCCCATTAATTCCGGGTTTGACATGGTGTTATACATTAGGCACAGATCGCCTCTGAACAGGCGGTATGCCACTGAGTAGAGTTAGGGTTTATTTAACCGATCAGCATATGGCATCTGTTTGAGCCCTTTGATCCTCTTGGTGAGGTATTTGTGGGGTCTTTCCAGTTGCTGCAGGTGTCTGGTAAGGTACATCCCGACAGGGGGATTGTACTCAATTATGGGCCTGATGAGGGATGAGTAAAGAGGCACAATGTCCTCCCCTGATGTAGATGTGAATCCCTTCATGATGGGGTGGGCTATATACAATGTCTTTCTAACCACTTTGGCCACGTGGTTGTCAAATGAGAGATTGCTATCAACTTGGGTCCCCAGGTCCCTAATTACTTCTTCTGTACATAATGGAGTACCACCTATGTGGTACTTTGTGGGCACTTTGTTTTTGCCAAAGGGGATGACTATACACACTTTGCATTCAGCTGGAGGCCATGGCTCTGGCACAAGTTGTCTGTTTCTATGATGCCCCTTTGGAAGATGTTTGTGTTGGCTGGAGAGTCGATTATGGCGGCCAGTTTGCAGTCATCTGCATATTTGGTCAGCCACAGTCCTTCCATGTTGGCCTGTACATCCGATAAATATATACCAAACAAGAGAGGTCCCAGAACTGAGCCTTGTAGGACACAACTCGTAACTGGTTTGGAGTCTGGCATGGCTCCAGCAATTCTAACCATGTGGGTTCTGTCCTTGAGCCAGTGTGCAATCCATCTAGTGACATAGGGGCTTATATTTAAGCTGGTGAGCTTCTCTAGAATGCCTGAGTGGGGTATTGTTTTGAAGGCTTTTGCGAGGTCCAGGTAGGCTGTGTGAACCACCTTCCCCTCGTCAATGGCCTTGGTGACTGTTTCAAAGAAATCAACCAGGTTTGAGAGGCAGGATCTGCCCTTAACAAAGCCAAACTGGGTATGAACCAGTGTCTGTAGGTCCGCAATATCTATATCTATGTGGTCCATGATGATCCTTTCCATAGCTCTGCAGACCAAGCTAGTGTGGCTTATGGGGTGATAGTGTCCAGGATCCGTTGAGGCACCACCTTTCTGTAGAGGGACCACTGTTGCTGTACGCCACACTTTGGACACATATCCTGTAGTAAGGCTGGGATTGAACAGTAGGTTTATATTTGGTAGTAGCACATCTTGGTGGTCATGTAGGACACAACCTAGGACACTGTCTCATCCCATTGATGCAGTGTGTATTGCTTTGGAGAGGGCGGCTCTTACCTGAGCATCTGAGATGTCAGGGGGGCAGCACTCTGCTGGGATACATATTTGCCCTTTCAGTGTGGAGGGGGGTGAGAAGTTTGCACTGAACCTGTCAGCTAGAATGTTGGCAATGTCTGTGGGTTTGGTGTTTCTATTGACATTTTGGACTACCTCTGAGCATATCTGGGAATTACCACCCAGGTTCCTAACATAACTAAAGAAAGCCTTGTGATTATCCTTAGTGTCCTGTGCAATTTCTGTCGAAGCTGGCCTTAGACAATCTTATGAGTGCCTGTAGTTATTTGCTAATACTGATCAGTGATGCCTTCCCTATTTGTGAATTTGCTGTATCATTTGGTAGCTTCCTCCTTCTATTGTGTAGTTTGTTTATGGCTGGGGTCCACCAGACAGGACATCTTCCTTTGGAGGATTGGGTCTTGGTTTTATTCAGGATCACATGATCCATGCATTCCTGAAGGCGTCCATAGAATGCATTTATAGAGGAATCTGCGGTCTGGTCTGTAGTTTCCACAGGCCCGGGGGCTTTGAAGGTTTTCACCTCAGTTTTGAGGACTGTGAATTTGCTTTAGAGAAGTTGTTCACTGTGGTGTTCTGGGCAGGGGGTGGGGTCGGGATGTGAATATCCAGTGAGATTAGTTTATGGTCCGATCTTACCAGTGAGGGATACACTTCTGGTCTGGAGCATAGAGTCCCCATGTTGGTGATGATCAGGTCCAGTATGTTTCCCCTTCTTGTGGGAGTGGTAACACATTGTTCCATAGCATTTCAGCTCATATATTCTAGGAATCTTTGGCCTAGGGCGTTGGAGCTAGAGTCATGCTCCCAGTCCATGTTTGGGTAGTTGACGTCGCCCAATATAATGGTGTTTAGAGAGACCTTCATATTTCCACTGTTCACAGGATGGCCGAGTGCAGTTCATGGGTTTGGGAGGGTGGTCTGTAGCAGGCTATAACCTGGAAGGCAGTTTCACCCATTGTTAGTTGCACATGCATAGTCTCTGATGCTTGGTGCTTTGCCACCAACCTGGAGGTGTGGGTATCTTTGATGAATATCAATACTCCCCCTCCATTTGTGGTTTGTTCCAAGTTTTGGGGCTGAAAAGCATGGTATGAGGTTAAACCTGGTAGTGCTGGTGTGCTCTCAGTAGCCCTGAACCAGGCATCTGTTACTGCACAGATATCGATGTTCTCCATGCCAAGGAGAGTTTCGGGTGCATGCATCTTGAGGTTTAGACTTCTGGCGTTGGGTAACATTACTCTTAGTTTCTTATCCCTTGTGATACCTATGAAGGTGGGTTTGTCATTTGAGCCTTGCCTAACATAGGCACTATGGGGGTAGCAATAGCCTTTGCCAATATCTGAAAGCCCAGGGTGACAGGTGCATGCCGTCCCTAGCGAAGCAGGTGGTTCAACAGAAGATGAATATGTGAAGGTGTAGTGTCTGTGATTAGTTAGCAGTAGCATATATGACTGCTCACATGGACACATGCCAGGTAAGTCATATGCACTGTGTCACAGGCAATGTACATGTGAACAGGACAAACAGTGACATTCTGTCAAGTGAGACATGGACATACATATAGTAAGCTATGCAGATGGCACTAGGAGTCCACAGAAGCTCTATAACTATGCATTGCAGGTGTGATCAGTATTCCAGGGTAATTGCAAGCAAACATGCATGCAAACAAAGCTACAGTAAACAGGGCTGCATGTAGTCCATTGTACAACAAACACGCTGTACCACTTCCAGTAGGTAACACTGCAAATATGCAAGCACTATGCACATGTACATGGAAATACATGGGTCAGATGGCTAGGGTCCAGTCTCAGCACACACAAGTGTACAGACCATGTACTGTCAGGATGTACAATAACTGGATGGAAACCCATGTGCTCATACCTGCAGTAATACACATGTCAAATAACAGACACTGAGCCTTCACTCAGTGGTTCCATACTTAGTAGGATGTATGCTACCTGGCCTGCCACCACAGTATCCCTGACATATATGGGGACTCTCCCTCCTGTGACAGTTAAGTTTGTGTGTTGGGGCTGTCTAGCATGGTATGAGATGTGAGCTTGCAGTGCTAGGGTGCTCCTGTGTGTCCTGTACCAGTCGTGTAGTACTGCACACATATCAACATCCTCAAACATCCACATTGCAGAGTCCAGTGTGGGCAACATGCCACTTGCAGTTTACATGTCCATCATTGCGTATTACTACATTCATTACCTTATCCCCTGTGCTACCTATGTATGTAGCCTTCTGTTGACATCATTACCACCAGTATGCCAACATGTGCAGATGATACACTATGGTACTTACCATGGGTGTAGACAACAGTACATGACAATCACACCCTTACTGCATCAGGCATGCTATGATATACCCACAATTAATTCAGCACACAGTACTGTTAACAACATGATACTATTACTACACATCTATGTGGTCACCCTGTGCATCAGCAACATGTTAACCTGTACCTGCACAGTTGTTACAGATTGCAGGAGGTGGCACAGTTTCATCATATGCACAGGGTGTGAACTTGGTATGCCTGAGTCAGCCACCGATACCACCGATTGACATGTATGTGTATGTGTGTTGGTGAGGGACAGCAGTAGAAGGTGGGGCAATGTTGATGCAGTGTGTGCATGTATGCGGTAGCCCTAGGTGTTGTCAATTTGCATGTGTGTATGGATGCACACAGTTCCACCTCATGGCTGCCATAAACTGGTGTTTGTGGACAGCCACAGACTGTACCTGCCAGGTCATACAGATCAGTGTCTCTGGCCACGGACACGGTACCTGTGCCTTGCAGGGGTGCTATGGACCATATCCGGTACCAACCCAGACTGGGTACTGTCATCAGAAGCAGGTGTTCGTTGACTGGACACAGATCCCTGTCGGGCCTGGCCAGAGCCACGTGCATGTGGTCTCCTGGGGCGGTCTGATGACAGCACAGACCCAGAATTGCTGGGGCTGCTGCTGGCACTACGGGGGCAGCCGCGGCCCTGTTGTCCGTGATGACTGCCAGCTGCTGCTGTTGCTGGCATACGGCCACGTCGATGCCTCAACCGCCCACCATCGCCCTGGCTCATGGACATGCAGTTTTGAACCGGTCTAATATGTCCCCATAATGTCTGTCTATGACATCGGTGAAATCATGGATGGCAGCCGCAATGTCACGCATACTGTCAGTCATGGCTGTGTGACATGCTGTCAGCTCCCTCAGACCCTGTCTGGTGTACCGTTCCATGCGTGACTGTGCCTGCATGACAGCCCGAAACATAGCTGAGGTTGTAAGACCTCTGTGGGCACGTCTGACAGGGGCAGTACGCCCACGGATGCTCCCACGAGAACCCCTGGACATCTGTCTGTGTGGTACCATCTCTGGGCCATGCCCATGGCTGCTGTGTGGGGAGGCATGTGCCACAGATACCACATTACCCTGGTCAATGCCCACTGTATGCTGTCCATCACCTAGGGACATTGGTGACAAAGGGTGTATTGGCAGGATAACTGTCCGCATTGATGGGGTCGACAGCTGTGTACTGTCAATCGGCTGACCAATGGCGGACCCTGGCATACATTTCTTGTGCCATTACACAGATGTCATCATTATCAGTACCCATGGCACCTGATTCAGGTTCCCTGCTACATGACACCAGAGCAGCACCAGAACCTGTGGGAGGGAAACAGGAAACACAGTTTACAATGTCTACACATTACTAGTGATGCACACATGCACACATGCACACATGCGCACATGCCCACATGTGCACATGCACACATGCACACATGCACACATGCACAGGTGCACACATGCACACATGCACACATACGCACATGCGCACATACACACATGCACACATGCACACATGCACAGGTGCACACATGCACACATGCACACATGCGCACATGCACACATGCACACATGCGCACATGCACACATGCACACATGCGCACATGCACAGGTGCACACATGCACAAATGCACAGGTGCACACATGCACACATGCACACATGCACATGCACACATGCACACATGTGCACATGCACACATGCACACATGCACACATGCACACATGTGCACATGCACACATGCACACATGCACACAGTTTCACACAATTGTACAGTACTCAGTATGTGTGATATCAACACACAGACACCGACACACCTACATGCATACAAAGAGCACTACTAAGTGAGCCGAATATTACTATTACTATCAAGACTATTACAGGAATTGTTAATACACACTCACCAGCATGGATAGGCTGCATTGCTGTTACACCGTAGGGACCTGCAGACGTGAAGAAACTAATGTCAGTGGGAACAACTGTGCCATTGTTACTGAGTATGATACAGGTCAGTAGTACTACAGCCGCCTTTCACAGGTCAGCTGCTAATATTGAGGATATCACACTTGCACATTAAATACTATGGTGACAGCTACAAACCAAGGACACACCTCACACATGCATTAACTACCAGTGTACACAACAGTCAACTATACATATGGCATATTACCTGCACGTTCACTGTCTTGCTGCTGCGTGGCTTCAGCCTCCATCATAATGCATGTCTGCTGCTGTTGTTGTTGCTGGCGGACTGGAGCCACTACACTCATGAGTAGTCCCTCCAGTCAGGTGAGTGGGGGATGTGTAGCCACCCCTCCACCTGTGGCGACCTGTTGAATGTGGATATCCGACGCACGCTGACGGACATGTCTGATTAAATCACTGCAGTGATGTCGTACCTGCTCATATGTCCTATTATGCGTGCCTATGTCATTTACCCGATGGACCAGGTCTTGCCACAGTGCAGCCCTCTCCTGCTGATTCTGGCTGGTGCGGGAAAAGAGTATTGCATAATCCCGCACCAGGCTCTGGTGTATCTCCTCATCCTCAGCTGTGGAGTAAGTGGGATTCTGTGGGAGAGCCATGTACCTGAAAAAGAAAATAACCTGATATCAGCAATATATGTCAGCAGAATTTGGCACACATACTACACATGCTACTCGACTGTTATGATACAACATATCTCACATATATAGCATCTGTCTGTCTAATGGTGGATACACATGTAAATGGCCAAGTATCAGTGCTCAGCCAGCAACTGTGCAACAGTACCTGGCACACTCCATACGACATACTACCAAACCCCAGCAGTCAGAACACTGATTCAGGTCAAGAGCACCTCCTCACTCTGGGAGTTTGTATCTAGGTACTGTATGGCCTACATCATCAACTACTGTGAGCTGACCACACACTAATTGCCCTGGATATACATATCCCACCTCCACCACCAGCACAAACGACTATAGTGAATAACATTACAGATGCAAACTTTATACTTTGTAACAGTGACATGGTATCCTTTCAGCCCACTGGGCCAGTGGCAAATACAACCCACAATGCTGACCCCTACACAATTGCTTTCTACAGACATCTCCGAGAATGCATGAATCATGCAATCCCATATATGACCAAGACACTCTCCACAAAGGGACAGCATCCTGTCTGGTGGACCCCAGCCATAGACAGATTGTATTACAGAAGATGGAAGCTACTGCAAGACAGAGCATAATTCCATAAAGGGAAGGCATGTCTGAGCAGCACTAGTAAGGATCTATTTTCCATCATACAAACATCCATGGGCAACTTTGACAGGGAAATCAAGAGGGACACTAGAGATAACCAGAATGCCTTCTTCAGTTATGTTAGCAACCTGGTCAGAATCCATCCTCTATGCCCATAGTTAGTACACAGCAACAAATATTTCACTGACACCACAGATATTGACAACATTGTGGCAGACAGGTTCAGTGCAGGTGTCACCCCGACCTCTCCCCCAAAATAAGACATAGTTATCCCAGCTGACTGTAACCTCCCTGTCATCACAGATGTCCAGGTGAGAGCAGCCCTCAGGAAAGCAGAATACACAACATGAATGGGACCTGATGGTATCCCCAGTTGCATGCTACATAAACTCTGACAGGAGCTAAACACACATATAGAAGTGCTATGTAACACTAGCCTGACTACAGGATATGTACCTGTACACTGGCGCACAGCAGCAGTGGTACCACTCCACAAAGGAGGCACCTCAACATACCAGTACAATACAACACAATACATTACATTACAATACAATACTATGCAATATGCTATTGCCCCTGGGACTACAGCAGCATACTGTTCTGCTACCATGACCATTGTGACACATGTGGTGTGATGGTACCTGCTGCTGTCACACAGTTACACAGGGTGACTCATATGGCATTTTACCTATCTGACTAACATTCAGCAGGGGTATGTGTGACATGTACTCATGGGGAGTCTTGCTTCTTAACACTGTGTGGTTTATTGCAGGGTATGTCTTATCTGTGGGTAGGAACTTTTACCTCCATATGTGCTCTCTATTGCAGTGGCATGGACGACACACAGCAGTCATTTAGGTTGTGGATGGTGTGAGGTGTTACTATGGTTGTTGGACATCTGTCATGGGTGTGACTTACGTATGTAAATCCGGGAGTGGTAACCTCTATGTGGGTAGTATATGTGTACTCTGTGGTGTTATCAGTCACTGTGCATTGGTAATGTGTTTGAGTGCATTGTCACAGTGTTGTACATGTCACTGTGTCCTTCTCCATATCTGTAACTGTCATGTGAGGTCCATACCATGGCATCCATTATGTGGTGTGGAGGGGTACACCGACCTACATGTCCATAGCTGACACACCATGTCTGCTGACACATACCATGTGCAGGTATTCCAGTAATAGTGTGCCACTGTGAATATCATTGGGGCCACTATTGTACACATTTATGACCCTGTTCACCCCTGACACATGCAGTGGTGGGCAGCCAATCACATATCTGGTAGTTACTGGTGTAGGTGATTTGAAATGTGGTATGGTACTCGGTTTTGACACTGGTGTTCACTCCATGCCTTTGTCACCAGGCACCTGTTGCAATACATCTGTACACATGTGCCTCACTCAGAATTTATATACATCTCTCTCTCTCTCTCTCTATATATATATATATATATATATATATATATATATATATATATATATATAGATATATATATATATATATATATATATATATATATATATATATATATATATATATATGTCTGTATACATATACACATATATATATATTGATGTACATATATTGCTATAGATGTGGAGGGGGGGACACAGAGGGGGTGAGAGTGACAGAGGGGGTGGGACAGGGTGTGTTGAGGTCATCATATACAGTCATACCTGTAGATAGTCAGATCAGTCTGTCTATGTATATGTATCTACATATATCTATATCTGTATGTGTGCATTACATATATATGTTTGTACATATTCTATCTATCTACATCTGTCTATGTATTCCTACATCTCTCTCTATGTATGTATACATATATGCATATTATATATATATATATATATATATATATATATATATATATATATACATATATATATATACATAAATACATATGTTGACATACATACGTATCCATATGATAGACAGGTATATCAACATGTTTGTCTACCATACTGTATACATACACTAACATACTGCTAAACATACATAACTGTGAAACCTACTTTGTACATTGCACTACAACCTACAGTCAACCTACATTGATATGTGCACATAGATGCTCTCACATACAAATGTATGTACAGCCTTCACTGATAGTTGCTGTATGTCCCCTGCCCTTTACACATCTTCATATACATATGGATACAGACCAATGACACATATGGAGGGTTCACAGTATGTAGACCTTTATAGTATTACTTTACATTACCTGTGTTTGTCACAGCTGCTTGTGTTGCCGTCTGGTTTTCTGTCCTGCTGCTCCACTTCCCAGTTGTCAGCTTTCAGGTGGCTGTTGCTGAACAATTTGTTTGTGCCTGCTTAATTTCAATTTTCTCTGTCTCTGTCTCTGTCTCTCTCTCTCTGTCTGTCTGTCTGTCTCTCACGTCCTCCTCAGGGTGCAATGAAAGTATTGCATGTGTGGACTGGGAGTACAGCATACTTTTGTAGGTATCTGCATATGCCCATGTGATGGCCTCTGCACCAATTGTTAGCCAGCATTTGCTAATTGCATGCAGCCAGTTGTGTACTGATTGCAGTTCTCACTGTGATTTCAGAACAGTGCTATAAAAAGGTATGTGAGATAGGCATAGCCCTTTCAGATTTTAAGGGCAGGGACCATGCTGTTATGCTGTGGACAATGTTCTGTGAGTGTAAAGGTTGGTGTCTCTGTCATATTTCCAGCTGTGTTGTAGATTAACATTCCTCCAATCATTTCTCCAGTTTCCTGTACTAACTGTGTATGTACACTGACACCTACAACTACTACTACTGTTAATGTGTGTGTGTGTGTGCTTTCCTTTCACTTTTGCTTGCACTTTATTGCTAAGGCTTCAATATTTGCCCTTTACAGTCACTACTTGTATGCCTGCTAGGTGTCCTGAATGTAGTGTGCTGCTGTAGCTTTCCTATTTTCCATGTACATTCACACCTTGGAATGCTTGCTATATCTGCTAGGGTGTTACAGCATGCAGTGTGGTCTGGCCATGGTGTGGGCCTTGACATCTATTAGGGTATTTGAGTATGCTGCTGAGCAGGCCCCAGAGACTTTCAGGTTCATCTGTTATCTGCCTCATGGAATGGTACATATCAGTGGGGTACACCCATTAAATTGTCTGGTATGCTGCAGTTGTGACTGTGGGTTAGCATGAGCATATGTATTACTACACTTATTCTGCCATGCAAGTGGTGAATACTTTCAGGACTCCATAGTTACAATTGCATGTGTTGTTACACCTTTCTGCCTACTGTTTGTACATTTCACATGGAGTCTGTGGGGCATCCCTGTAAGTCATTCACTGTTGCTATGTCTAGGCTTTTAACTATTCAAATATGGTGGTGTCAGACCTCTCATGTGTACAAATATTTGCAGGTTGTCCACATTTCTGCCTCATATTTTGGTCAATATCTCATGCACAGCTTTTTCTGGCAAATCACTCTGGGCTCAAGTCAGAATATAGTGACAAACATTCAAGTTTCAGACTTCATACCCTTCCAAACATCCCACAAAATGCAGACCCTGTTACTCTCTGAACTGTCTGCGTTTGTTGTAACATTATTTGTAATGTGTCCCTAGTTTTGGGCCTTTGCTCCACATATTTTATTACTTGGTCCGGATGTGTTCCTGTAAGAGGTTGTGGGGTACGGGCAGTGATTATCCTGCTGTGAGTATGTGTGTGGCTTGCAAGGTGCTATAGTGACATTATTACCTACTAGCTACCAACTAGCATGGCTGTTTCTGTTTACACACTACTAGTATGGAAATCCACTAGTTTTGACAGTAATTCTAAATGACATGCTTTGTGTACTACACATCTATATTCCCTTTACATTCATTCCTACTATTACATGATATATTTATTTTAGCACAATGGTCTTGTATAAGAGTCATGGCTTAGTGGTAAGTCATGCAGATTACTGTTTCCAAGGTCCTGGGTTCGGGACTGCCAGTGGGATTTTATTTTGCTTCTGAACTGACTACAAGACCTGTCAAAGTGACTAAGGCACATTTAAGCAGTTGTAACCGGGTTAGCGCTGGTTTGCACAGAGCTCACGCATGCGCACTGGCATTTAGCTCCGCGCACACAAGCGCACACCCACTTACAACCGCTTAAAGGTGCTTACTCTTGCGCACACCCGCGCTATTTTCTTTGAAAGAAATGAAAATGGGGAGACAGGAAAGTGGTGAAAAAGGGGTCACAAAGAGGGTAAGACAGTAGGGAAACAAGCTTGGGTTTTGCAGGAGGGATATAGGTAAGGCCCATAGCTGCCCATTCCTTCATCAGCAACACCTGTGCATATGTTTGTAATTTGGTGTGACATTTGATACCTTCCACCCATGAGAGAAGTGTAAGGACAACAGTAATACTTGCTGTACAGCCAATTGCAATTGATAGTTTCCATGTCTGGTAGACATATGTGAGGAATGGGCAGCTATGTATGGGGCGTAATTTTTTTGTGGGTACAGAGTGCCCTTTTTTTTTTTTTCAGGTGAGAGTGGTATGTCAGGTGAAGGAAGTCGGTACAGCTGGGGAGGTAGGTTGGATAGGTAAACAGTCAAGACAAACAAGACGCATACAGGGGCGGTGTATGACACATGTGGGGGGGTTACACAATTGACGGGGACGGAGGTTTGGATATCCAGAGCCCATGAGCCCACAGATGGCAACAGTGGAACTGATATCCCCACCCATAGGCAGTTGCCACTGTTCCTTCACTGCCCAGGATGGGGCTGTGCTGGGGGCTGTGTAGGCCGGGCAACAGGCATGCCTGTAAGTTGTGCCACCCATGCCTCAAGCTGGCGTAGGGGCTCGAGAACAGAGTCCCGAATCTCCCTACGCACCACAGTCCGGATGCTACGGAGCGTGAGTGGTGGTTCTCCTCCGGCCACACTTGCAGAGGGGGGGCAAGCCCCATCCACTGCAGCGCTTCCACCCGCAGGTGGCACAGGGCCACCGGAGGAGGGTCCAGACTCGGCACTAGTGCCAGGTGCACTCGCCAGCTGAGGTGGGAGAGGTGGGTCCGCTGGAACCCGCCTTCCCTGTCGTCCTATGTTTTGCATTATGTCATGACAGTTTGGGTTAGTGACATATAATACCATTCACAATTAGTTGTAACAGCATGCATTAGTATTCCCATTAACCAAACACCCAGATATTCACACCATTGAACAGCGTGCATAGCACATGCATAATTTGAACAGCAATACACAGTCCAATAACATGCAGGGTTAATTGTTGGCAACAGGCCATCAGGTTTGGATGTATGAACAGGGCAGATGCATCAACGGACATGCAAATATATATGACCCAACTGGACAAATGTCCAGGTGTGTTAATTGTGATTGCACATACCATTTTCACGTGGAATGGGTTATATGTGGTTATAGGGTGGGGTGAAGAAAATAATATTAACACCTTCAAATACCAATACATATGCTGTACAGTTCTAATAGCTACAGATATATACACACTACTGTTCTAACTACAGTTTCCTATAAGATAACTATTTCAACTTGGTGATAGGACTGTTACTGCAACATCAATATACATTTTATTGTTCTTCATACACATTTCATATCTAGCTTTGTTCAGCTACATCATCCTGCTACATTTGCTTTATATAGCTGTAGACAAGTGTGGATGTTTGGTATATCAAACAATCATACTATCTGCATATTGCAGACTGAGAACAACATATCCAGATTTTGGGATACACATTCCAGATGCAGCAACACTTTGAACAGATTTTGCTGTTTGGTTTGGATCTCACATGCATTTCATTCTGTCTTGACTGCAGTATACTTTATTCAGGGGTTATTACTACTGTATTGCTGGATTCATGACACTTTCTCACACTCTCTCACTTGTTTTCATTTTACTATTCAGGATGGTACTTACTTCTAGACTTTATTGACATGTTTTACCTGTAGTTATTACAATCCTTTCCAGCAGTCTCACTTCTGTCATGTTTCAGTATTTCAACAGGGATATATTTCACACGTGATTTCATCATCTTCTGCAGCTATACTTTTCAGCCTGCTGCAGGTTGTGTACTATATTCTTACAGGTGGGGCATTTTTATTTCAGAATTTATGTCAGACATTTTCATTTTTCTGTTGGGCTTACAGGCTGAAACACACTTTTGTAATCAAGCAATACTTGCAGACATTTTCACACTGTTACTTACACATTTTATTCCTTAGTGACTACACTGCACTCTTTTGCTGACTGTCATACTTTTATATTTCTTTACAGTTACTGGTAGTGGATTACTGACCTGCCTGGTGGCGCAACCGCACCAGCCTATCGCCATAGGCTCTGCGGTTCGCAGAACGGACACCTGCAGCTGTAATATAAATGAAGTAATATTGGAATACACATCTCCATAATATCAGCTAGTTTAATTTTTTACATACATAATTAAATGTAACTTACTCAGTAGTGGGGCGTTGGGCATTTGCCGGGCCTCCTGGATCCAAAGGTTCAGTTGGTCCTGCTTGCATCTCCTCAGGTCCGCATGGTGGTGACGGACCTGCTCACCAGTCCTTGGAATCCCTGTGGCACTGGTGAGATCATGAGCCAACCGTTCCCACGCCTCAGCTCTGTATGCTCCCCAGAGGATCTGGCCCTGCATGAGTTGGGCCTCATGATTGTGGACTAGGAGCCAGACCATGTACCTGGACTCCTCAACACCCCACCTCTGTGCTCGAAAGCAACTACCCTCTCCTACTCCTGTCATTCTGCCTGCAGTTCAGTTCTACAATCGTTTATGCTGTGTATTCCCGCCTATGGGGCTTATATAGTCCGTTTTTCCCATACATATCTGTGATTGGCCATTTTGGAATTGTATCAACTTCAGTAAACCTGCATTGTCATGCTCCAGTTTGTATTCATTCCTATATATTAGCTATTATTGCATGTGCAGGTACTGCTGTCATGGCTTAGTGGTTTGGTACGTTGACTATGGTGTATAGTATCCTGGGTTCGAACCTGGCCACTACTTTTTATTTTTCATGACTGTCTAGACATGCTGAGGGGTGTGTCTGTGCAAAGGCAGTTTTGATACGGCTTGCTCAACATTGCCCGTCGGTTAGCTTGTTTGTGCGGTACGCAGCTTCGCGCAAACGGGGTATGCTGGTTTAAGCCTCATTTGGCTATCGGCAGCAATGTTATGCTCAGCTCAGCTAGGGGCACTTAGATTCAGCGTGTTAAACCACTGCTCAGCTACGGGCACTCATTTTTCACCAGTTAAACCACTGCTCACGTACGGGCAGATGCACTCACCCTGTTAAACTGTAGCTCAGCTATGGGCGCATCTGGCATTTTTTATTCTTTTGTTACCTCACATTTCTTCAATATAAATGGGCATTTCATTACATTTTACATAAAATGTGGTTTTATGTGTACATATTTGTCAGGGACTTTTTTCGTGCTTATTTTGCTAAAAATAAAAATTGGTGTTGTGAGGGTTCGAGCCATGAATGCCTGTTCTTCAGCCAACATCTCTACCGCTATGCTATTGCTTCTTGGCTTATTTTGCATATTTAGTTTTTATATGCTTTCCCACTGACTGCTAATTGTAGCTGCGCTACGGGCACGCCCGCGCAAACGAGCGCACTCACGGTTAAACATTTTTACAATTTAAAAAAATATATAACATGTTTATTTATATATTTTCTGTTCATAGTCTGTGGGGGCATGTGTTGTGTTGTGTTTATTCACATTTCCGTGGACTCTGTCGTGGGTGTTTACTTGGGGCACTTTTACCCTTCTGGGGGCATGTCCGCTTACAGGGCTCGGCCTACGGACATGCCCCCTACTGTCTTACACGGACCGTGTTAGCCTTAGGTGTGATTCAGCATGCTCTCATGAATATGCAAAGCATGCTGACATCACTCCGTTTAACTGCAGCCTCCGTGTAAGAGTTATAACTCTTACACGGAGGCTTCATGAATTCTGCCCATACTATTGTATAAAAACAATGATAGGTTAGAAACCAACATTTTTTGGAAAAAAAACACATTCAAATTCTTTTTTACACTTTGACAGTTGTCACCCTTACTATCAAAAGAAGAATTTAATCAAAGGACAGATGGTTAGGCTCTCAAGAATTATTAGTGATGACATGGTTTTTGTGATGAAATAAAAATACTGTCTAGTATGTTTTTAGACAGAGGATACCCAAAGGAATTGATTGACAAAATAAGTGCTGAGATACGGATAAAAAGACAGCACATGTATCAACCGATTATTAAGTTTGGGATTACAAATGCTACTTGTGAGAATAGACCAACAATTGGAAATGATACTTTAGTTATTCCCTTTAATGATATATCCACAAAAATAGTAAATGCTGTACGAGAGAGTTGGGCTAGTGTATTTACAAACACTGATGACTGTATTGATATTCTGGGTTTATGGCCTAAAATTACCTATAGTAGAGGCATGAATTTAAAAGAGTATTTTGAAGCAACACATAGTAAGAATATCTACCTAAAGTCCAAGATGGGTAAATGTGGTACATGCCATACATGTAAATATATTAATGACGGCCCCTACGTAGTAGTCTGGAACTTTGGAAAAACTATTAGATGCTCGGGGTATTGCAACTGCAATACCAAAATGGTAGTTTACCTTGCTACTTGTTCATCATGCCCAGCATACTATGTAGGGAAAACTATTAGAAAGCTTAAAGACCGAATAGGAGAACATGTTAGGGATATAAAAAAGAAAAAAGACACTAGTGCACTTTATACACACAGCATAAGGTGCGACAATTTCAAAAAGTTCCTATTCTTTGTGATAGATAGAATACCCTACAATAACAACAAAGGAGGTAATGAAAACACATTATTAGAAGTTAAAGAATGTCTATGGCAACTAAGACTTAATGCAAGTATCCACCCAGGTATCAATGACTACATTTCTATAGCTAGTATACTTAAACATAAATCACAATTTATCTAATTACATTTTATTTATTGATTATAAACATCTAATGGCCCATTTTAAATTAATATTGTTTGTACATTTTTACATTATTATTTCAATATTTTAATATTTGTGCTAAAGTTTTTTAACTATTTTACAGAGTTATTTATTATATGTATTTGTTATATATTATATACATATATATTTTTGATTGTTTTATTGTTTTATTAGTCTTGCAATATAACCATTGATGTAGACAGTCTTTTTAAAGTAGTTTTAAAGCAATTTTCTTTAGGGACTACAATGAGTTTTGCACAAATGATTGCTAAATCAAGTTAATTATAATTGTTTTTTATCAGTCATGGTTTGATTAATTAATTAATTACTAATTGCTGCTTCTATTTAAATGGAATTCGCTGTGACAGTGTTTGTACTCTGATGATGCCCATTATATTTTATGGGTGAAAGCGCTAAGTACTCTTTTGGTGTGTTATATTTTAACTAGCATTAATAAACCAGTGTTCTACAGTTGATTTGGTTCGTCCTGGTTTGTTTTACTGGTTTTTCTCTCTTTTTTGGATTTCTACACGTGGATATGAGGCGTTCCACTTCACTGTTGGATTATCTGGCTGTTCTGCTAGTTTCTTGCACGTATAACTACGTTTACAGTTTTTAACCTTGTTTTCAGTTTTATTCCTATTTTGTGCTTTTGTGCTACTATGGAAGACTTAATGAAGCAGCATTTAGAGATTTCCCAAAGATTGATACGTGCTTTAAGTGATAAAGGTATCACTAGCCCAGCTGCCACTTACGCTACAGTTACCAAATCTCAGGAACAACTATTTACACTACATTCCACACCAGGAAGCAGTCCGGTACGTCCGTCAACTAGTAATGGTTCGGTCAATGCAACAGGAGGAGGGGCTAATCTAGGAACTGTTCAACGTGGAGCCCCAACATCTAACACTGTACCGAACACTAGGGACGGGATTAATAGAGGAGTTATACAAGGAAATGCTATGGCAAAGGAACTTAAAGATATTTTGGCAGCACCAACATTAAGCACCGCATTTCCCACTAATGCTACTGAATTTGGTAGCCTCAATGTGCAGTTCACGCAATTTGAAAGAGCACTTAAAACATTCAAATCCCTACAAATGGACAACGCATTTTTGGAAAGGTCGATGGAATTGGGACAGGTTCCGAAAGGTCTTCGGTTGTTTAAATTACCTTTTGGCTTTACTGAAGGGACTGAACTATTTAACGAACTACTACATCTGTTCGACAGAACAGGTATTGAGCTAATGAAACTCATTATACATAACAATAACAATAAACTGTCTATTTTGAATGAGCATTTAAACAAACTTGATAAAAGTATTCGACAAGACCTATTATTTGATTTTAACAGAAACCGTTTTGATAAGATTTTAAAGGACAATGACAAGTTTATTTTAAAAGGGCTGGAAGCCAAAAATCATAAGCTTACTAGGGACACTAATGATTATAGGTATAAGAGAGCTTATTCACATTTTAAGGATTTTAAAAACATGAAACGTGTGTCTAAACCTGATGGGGTGGATACAGTGGATAAAGATACTTTTAATACACATCACACTAATTCCAATGCACTATATAAAGGTGCATCAAATGAGGTTGTGTATGAAAATGGGGAGGGGGCTTTTTTAGAAGAACCGATTCTGAGGAGATCAGAGCGGTTAAGGGACCGCTATGGGGGTCAACAGCAGAACCACCAATACCTGAACAGAAATCACAGGACCAACTCATGGTATCAGTAGTTGAGGATGATATTGTACGTACACAGGCTGAATTCAATGTCACATTAGGGTGCCCAACTGGGGTTATCACTGGTTCTGGTTTAAACTATGACATTCGGAATAACTATTTTTTACAAAGCTCTGAAGGACAATCCTTTTTTGATGAGGATATAAATGAGACATCTAGTAATGTAAATGGATGTGAGTGTTCCATTTTGGTTGATGGAGGTTTTAGTGTGTACAATTTTACTGATTTTAAGTTTGATGTAAACTATTTAAACCTTTTTAAAAAGGGTTTTAAATTTGTCCCTAAATTTAGATTAGATATTGGCAAAATTCTTATTAATTTAAAACTTTTTACTAGAAAACTTAATTTAAGGATGTTTTTAAGAACAACAAAAGTATGCAGAATGACAACCACTATTTTACTTTAAAAAGACATAGCACATTCATACCCCCTCAGAACCCTATTATTCAAGTGTTTGAGAGGTTATGTGATACTCAGATACGTAGAATTGTGAAAAATGAAAGAACTATATCTTACAATTTAAATACAGTCGAAAAATTTTGCTTGAAAGAACTAACAACAACAGATAAATACAGGGTTATGAAGCCCGACAAAGGTGGGGGTGTGGTTGTTATGAATAAAGATGATTATTTTAACAAAATGACGATAATGCTAAGTGACAACACTACTTACGAAAAGGTGTCGAAATATGAAATTCATAGAGCTTACACTAAATTGGATTGGATCTTGTATGAATACCTGATGGATGGAGTCATTACTAAGGATGAATATAACTTTCTAAATGTGGAACATCCCATGACTCCATCCATCTTTGGTATCCCAAAAATTCACAAAAATGTTTATGATCCACCTTTTAGACCAATAGTTTCTGCAAGAGGGTCCAAAACGAAGGCTATTGCTTCTTTTATTGATCATCAGTGTAAAGAAGTAGTAACAAATTTGGACCATATTGTGAAAGATTCCTGGCATTGTTTGGATAAAATAAGAATCAATTTTGCTGGAATAAATCCTGACTTTTCCATGATTACTATTGATATTGTAAGTCTTTTTACTGCAATACCCCATAAGCAGGGTATAGAAATGTTTGAGGCAAGCCTACTAAAATTTGATACATTCAGTAATGATAAATGTAAATTTTTAAGGGAATTGATGGAATTAGTACTTGAAAACAATTATATGTTTCTAAATGGTGAATACTTTAGACAAAAAACTGGGGTAGCGATGGGGGCAAGATGTGCCCCTATTTATGCCAATCTTGTTTTAGCCTTGTGGGAGACATAAATGGTGTTTACCTCTTGTTTTTGGGATGATGTTGTTCTTTATCTGAGGTTCCTGGATGATATCTTGATTTTTTGGAAAGGAACCAGAGAAAGATTTGTTGAATTTGAATCATTTCTTAACACTACATCTAGTTTTTTGTGTTTTACTAGTAAGATAGTTGACAACTATTGTGAATACCTAGACATACTATTGTATAAAAACAATGATAGGTTAGAAACCAACATTTTTCGGAAAAAAAACACATTCAAATTCTTTTTTACACTTTGACAGTTGTCACCCTTACTATCAAAACAAGAATTTAATCAAAGGACAGATGGTTAGGCTCTTAAGAATTATTAGTGATGACATGGTTTTTTGTGATGAAATAAAAATACTGTCTAGTATGTTTTTAGACAGAGGATACCCAAAGGAATTGATTGACAAAATAAGTGCTGAGATACGGATAAAAAGACAGCACATGTATCAACCGATTATTAAGTTTGGGATTACAAATATTACTTGTGAGAATAGACCAACAATTGGAAATGATACTCTAGTTATTCCCTTTAATGATATATCCACGAAAATAGTAAATGCTGTACGAGAGAGTTGGGCTAATGATGAATGTATTGATATTCTGGGTTTATGGCCTAAAATTACCTATAGTAGAGGCATGAATTTAAAAGAGTATTTTGAAGCAACACATAGTAAGAATATCTACCTAAAGTCCAAGATGGGTAAATGTGGTACATACCATACATGTAAATATATTAATGATGGCCCCTACGTAGTAGTCTGGAACTTTGGAAAAACTATTAGATGCCCGGGGTATTGCAACTGCAATACCAAAATGGTAGTTTACCTTGCTACTTGTTCATCATGCCCAGCATACTACGTAGGGAAAACTATTAGAAAGCTTAAAGACCGAATAGGAGAACATGTTAGGGATATAAAAAAGAAAAAAGACACTAGTGCACTTTATACACACAGCATAAGGTGCGACAATTTCAAAAGGTTCCTATTCTTTGTGATAGATAGAATATCCTACAATAACAACAAAGGAGGTGATGAAAAGACATTATTAGAAGTTAAAGAATGTCTATGGCAACTAAGACTTAATGCAAGTATCCACCCAGGTATCAATGACTACATTTCTATAGCTAGTATACTTAAACATAAATCACAATTTATCTAATTACATTTTATTTATTGATTATAAACATCTAATGGCCCATTTTAAATTAATATTGTTTGTACATTTTTAAATTATTATTTCAATATTTTAATATTTGTGCTAAAGTTTTTTAACTATTTTACAGAGTTATTTATTATATGTATTTGTTATATATTATATGCATATATATTTTTGATTGTTTTATTGTTTTATTAGTCTTGCAATATAACCATTGATGTAGACAGTCTTTTTAAAGTAGTTTTAAAGCAATTTTCTTTAGGGACTACAATGAGTTTTTGCACAAATGATTGCTAAATCAAGTTAATTATAATTGTTTTTTATCAGTCATGGTTTGATTAATTAATTAATTACTAATTGCTGCTTCTATTTAAATGGAATTCGCTGTGACAGTGTTTGTACTCTGATGATGCCCATTATATTTTATGGGTGAAAGCGCTAAGTACTCTTTTGGTGTGTTATATTTTAACTAGCATTAATAAACCAGTGTTCTACAGTTGATTTGGTTCGTCCTGGTTTGTTTTACTGGTTTTGATCTCTTTTTTGGACATCTTCCAGCACAGTCTGCAGCAATGGATGAGAAATCACAAATTCTTCCTGGGGTGGCACCCATGCCACTTATGGACAGAAACAGTCTGTAAAAATTGCCAAAACCCTGCTTGCTTTCCCTTGTTACCTTTCCCATAGGGGTAGAAAATTGGGTAAAATCTGAGTAAATCTGGCTAGGCTTGTAAGAACTCTTGTACTGTTAGCTGAGTAATCTAACCTAAGAACCTAAATGTGTGTGTGAATATGTCTGTGTGTGTGTTTGTATGTGTGTCTGTCTGGGTGGTCATTACAGGATCATAGGATCATAGGATGCTACTAGGCTATTGCCCCTGAGGCCCTTACAAGCTTATCCAAGAATTTAGCCCATGTTCCAACAAGTCAGCACCCTATGCCACTGTTTAGCAGGGACACAAGTGGAATCCCAGGGGAGTATTTTCTGTTCCCCCTCCAGTTATCCAGGTTGCGCTTAAAAAGGTTCAATGAGATACTCTGCTTTACCTGGAGAGGGAGTCTATTCCACAAAAGGGGGAGTCTCTGGGACAAAAATTTGTCCCACCTACAAGTCCTATTGATGTCACAGACCAGGTTGAGGTCACATATGCAGATTACTCGAGTAGAGCTTGACTTGTGGATATGCAGCAGTCCCATCAGGGGGTCTGTGATTGCTTTGTATGTCAGATAGAGGTCACCTCTCAGGAGACTGTAGGAAACTGAGTAGAGGGACAGGGCTTTTAGCCTATCTGTGAAGGGTAGATGTTTGAGGCACTGCATTCTCCGAGTGAGGAACCTCTCTGGTGTCTCCAGCTGCTGCATGTGCTTTGTGAGGTACATGCTGAAAGGGGCATTGGTCATAGGTTCATAGGTAGGTACTAGGCTATTGGCTCTGGGGCCTATACAAGCCCAGCCAAAAAGGTACCCTGGCTTTTGCCACCCAAGAAAATTATTTTCCTGTGCCACTGTCGAGCAGAGCCACAGAGGTGATCCCCGGGGTGAATTTCCTATTTCCCATCCACTCATCAAGATTTTTCTTACAGAGTGCTAATGAGGAGCTTTGTTTGATATAGATAGGTAGTTTATTCCAGAGTATGGGAAGTCTCTGGGACAGGAATCTATCCCTCCGGCATGTTCGTTTTATTGTGGTGACAAGGTTTAGGTCCCTAGAGCGTGTAGCACAGAGGGATTGGGATTTCTTTAAGTGGAGCATGTCCAACAGCTCTGGGTTTGACATAGCTTTGTATGTTAGGCAGAGATCACCTCTGAGTAAGTGATATGTGACGGAGTAAAGCTGCAGTTTTTTGAGACGGTCTGCGTAGGGCATCTGTTTGAGGCCGGTAATCCTCTTTGTGAGGTATTTCTGCGGCCTTTCCAGTTGTTGTAGATATCTTGTGAGGTACATACCAAAAGGGCCATTGTACTCTATAATGGGTCTAATGAGTGATGAGTACTCAATAATGGGTCTTATAAGGGAAGAATACAGGGATGTTATGATCACCATGTCCCTGGATGAGATACACTTACTAATGTGGTGGGCCATGTAGAAAGTCTTCCATACAACAGAGGCTATATGGTGGTCAAAAGTCAGTTTGCTAGCAACCTGTGTGCCCAAGTCCCTCACGACTGATTCTATGCTTAGTACGTTATTATCAATGTGATAATTTGTGGGGACATCACTTTCCCCAAAAGGGATGATGATGCATTTTTTGGTATTCAGTTTGAGGCCGTGTTTCTGGTACCACTTATTTGTTTGGGTGAGACCCTCTTGGAGGATGTCCACATCACTAAAGGAATTGATGACAACACCCAGCTTGCAGTCTTCTGCAAACTTAGTCAGCCATAGCCCACTAGATTTGGCCTGCACCTCTGAGAAGTATATCCCAAACAGCAGAGGCCCCAAGACCGATCCCTGGGTACACCGCTTGTTACGGGTCTACTGCTTGAGGTGGCTTCCCCTATTTTGACTAGGTGGGTTCTATCAGTTAGCCAGTTTGCTACCCATCTGGTAACATATGGATTAATGCCTAGTTGAGAGAGTTTATCTATTATACCTGAGTGGGGAATAGTATCAAAGGCTTTGGCCAGATCAAGGTAAGCAGTGTGCACCATCTTCCCTCATCTATGGCCTTGCTGACTGTCTCAAAGAAGTCGACTACATTTAACAGGCATGACTTCCCCTTGACAAAACTAAACTGTATGGGATCAAGTGTCTGGAGGTTGCCAATGTCCTTGTTAATGAGGTCCATGATAATCTGCTCCATGGCCTTGCAGATCAGGCTAGTTAGGCTGATGGGTCTATAATTTCCTGGATGAGTGGATGCTCCACCTTTGTGCAAAGGGATGACAGTAGCTGTCCTCCACTCGGCTGGGATGAAGCTGGGATGAAGGTGGCACCCAGGCTTTCATTGAACAGGGTGCCTAATTGTCCTGCAAGGTCCTGCCTGAGTTCATGTAGGATGCAGCCAGGGATGTTTTCGGGTCCCATGGAGGCTGTATTTTTTTTTTGCTTTTGAGAGAGCAGTGATGACTTGCTCCCTAGAGATAAAGGGAGGGGAGCAGGTGCTGGGGATATCCTGTTTTACTGATGGAGGGACAGAGGAGTGAAGTTTTCACTGAACCTGTCTGCCAGCAGGTTGGCTATATCAACAGCATTTATGTATATGGTGTCCTTGACCACCAGATCTGAGCAGATATGGCAGATTCTGTCATCCAACAAACAACTAACCGTGACTTTCTCCTTATCCATCCTGGTGGGTGGCACATCTGTGTGCCTCACAATGGAGTCTCCTATGAGTAATATGTTATGTTTATGTTTAGGCCTTAGTGGCTGTGAGACACAGGTGTGTGGACTATGTGTGGAGTGTGTTGTGGTGGGCAATGGAGTTCGCATGCGTTATGCCTCGGAGGTCTCTTTTGTTTGGGTATGCTTTTGTTGAGGACCTTCACATATGTGGGGGTGTGTTGTGTAGGTGTGGGTGGTATTTGAGGTGTGGTGTTCATGTTGCCAACCTTCTCAGTGCCAGATATGCTGGTTTGTGGGGGAGAGAGAAATGACACTAGGTGCTTGGTGTAATTGCATCTCTCACAAATTGTGTTCCTAGATGGTAGTAGTAGAGGGTTGTCCGTGTACATGAGGCAGTTGGCACACTGTCTCAGGATGCCCATGTCAACCACACTGGCAGGAGAAAATGTAGGAAATTGTCCATCCATATTTGTCAGAAACTGTAAGAGCTAAGACGGTAAATGGAGGATGGTCTAAGAGTAGTACTACTAGATGATGACAGAAGTGCTACTAAGAAAAAATGTGTAGCTGGACTACCTCATAAAGGGTTAAAACCATGCAGCTGAAGATCTGGTTACAGCAGACCTGTATCAGGACTATGCTACTCAATTTTAAGGTTAAGAACACAGTAAAAAGAACCTCACAATGAAACACAGATTAATCACTCATAGTCAAAAGAACAATAGAGTTTAGACAGTCCATTTGAATGTGGGGAAGGTAATATGCTACGCTGATGTCTCTATGTTGGGGTGGGGAAGGCCAGTGAGTCAGTGCATCTGTGCATGTGCGCATGTGCGTGTGTGTGCATGTATGAGTGTGTGTGCGTGTGGATGTGTGTTTTGGAATTTAGATGTATTTTCTAAATATTTAGGCAAAAATTTCTGCAGAACCATGGTGACACGTTTGTACAGAATTTTTATTATGCAGGTTACATCTGTTTTGTGAGATGATTAAGGCGGTACTAAAATTTCTTAAGATTATTAATCATGGACAGCACAGTGTCCTGTGTGGAGTGGCACAGAAAGCTGTAATACATAATAAGGAGGTAATTCAGCAGCACAAATAGTGAGCCTCTGTAAAGTAGACATAGTTTTGCATGCACTGTATGCAGATAAAGGCATAATGATATAGAAATATTGTATAGGATTCAAATGAGGGGCAGTGATTATGCAAGTCACATCAGATATGGTGGAGTGATTCAGAGATATATAACCAGGTGTGCTGCCATGTAGTATTTACTTATTCTGAATGAGAGGAATTGACTGCGTACTGAATAGTAAAACATTTGTACTATCAGTATGAAAAGCAGAGCAACATGTGTTGGTGGTTATTCTCTAAGCCAACGCCTAGGATTTGGTGCGCCATGTCACTACATACCAACACATGTGGCACTGTCAGTACCTAACCTATGACCAATTGACTGGTGAACAGATTTTGGACCTCTTCTGTGTGGAAGACGATAGCATATGGAATGTTGTCAAACTCTGTAGCCCATATATAGGATCAAGGGGAATGTGTGGACTGCCCATCCCAGTGGACACTAAGATATGTGTTGCTTTAACCATTGTAGTAACAAGAACCTTTCATCAAACTGCACAGGACAAGCTAAGAATATTGTAAGTATCAGACTCAAGTTTCTTACTCCAGTACCTTGACATCATTCTTCTGCGTGTGAAAGAGCATATGTGGTTCACAAGGGATGAAGAGGAGAGAACCACCATTGCTCATGCATTTTACACCACTGCCAATTTACCTGAAGTGCTAGAGAACACTTATTGTGCACACATTGCCATCAAGGTCCCACCTTAGATGCAGGGTGTCTGCTACATCAACAGGAAAGGTGCTCACTTTTTCACTCTCTCACTTGCCAGGTTATGTGCATCCGTATAATCTATAATATTTCTGTATATCCCTAGGTAGTCCCTGTGATTCCCATATGTGGTATACACCCAACCTATACCAATAGTTGCATAGGTGACGACAGGATACAGTGACAGATATCAGCAGTGCATCATATGGACCAGATCTGTGTGAGATTGATGTGGTAACCCTGCAGCTTGGTAGCAGGTTATGGAAGCTTGAGGTCACTTCACCAGTGGCAAACTGGAGCTTCTGTTTTGCAAACTTTACAAGCATTAACTGTGGTGGCCTGTGGACTCAGAGCTTGATACAGTCTATGCGGGGATGGTAAATAACTATGACAGTGTGCATTAGGAGTCACCAGACGGGTGGCATACATGACTCATAGGATGGCTATAAGTAGCTTTGCTGATCCTTCTCCTTACAAATGCTATTGTTTAAGTGAAACCATGGGAATGAGAGCATGTAGCCTGGTGATGTGACCAACAGATGGAGCTTCAGAAGGATTGCTAACCACATACAGGAGATTACCTATGGCCGTGTGTGGTGGCTTCTGTGGCCAGAACCAACACTGATGCTCTCCAAGGTGCAGTCTATGTCATATGTTTGTTCCCAATCTGTGATAGGTCACCTTACTTACAAACCCTTATCCAGATCCTTCCTTAGAGATGGACAGTAGGGCTTGCAGAAGCAAAACAAAGAACGGTTCCCATCTGCCCCTCGGATTCACCAGTGGGTGAAATGCTAGCCACTAATGACTTGAGAATCAGTTTCTGTTTTCTATCCCTATTCCCCATATCAGTATGCATGCAGTAGATTTGCTCCCACAGGCTTAGTAGGTGTTGCACATACAAATAGTGTTGGTCTATATCCCAGCCTTTTGGGTGTACTACTCAAAATTTCACTTCTATGTTCTGCTTGGAGACATTTGAGTACAAACTGGAAACATTTTCTGAGCTAATTGCTAGCTCTTTATTTATTTATTTGAGATTTGTTAACCAGGTTAGTCTGACTGAGCCAGGAGCCCATTTTCAGCGAAGACCCAAGGAGAAAAGCACCAGGGCATTACACATACCTTATTAGCAGACATAGATCACATATACAGTTTGTGACAAACTGTAACATAACTTAGTTGTGTAGGCAAAAAGATGCAAAATAGTGGAGTCATTTTAGGAGCATAAAACAACACCATTTATGGGAAAAGAGGCTAAAAACAACAAATATGGTGCAACCGGCCACCGAGTTATTTGTCCTTTTGGGAAGACCAGTCATAGCTGTACCTCTAAAAAAATCAAAACAAATTTTCTGAAATTTCTTTCACCATGAAAATGCTAAACTTTATTATGCTTGATTGTTTTCTTAATTTTACTGTTTTTCTGTTGCTGAACTGTGTTTTAAGTATTTGAACTGCAGATGATTCCTTTTCTTTATTTCTCCAGGTGATGGGGCATTTTGAATTTGTAGTGGATGGTTTTATTAGAGAAGCCAATAGCTGGCATTTTCAAACTGTCTGAGTAGCTTTCTTTATTTATGGATTTATTTATTTACTATTTAATGACCATGTGGGTGAACTGGTCCACTGGCCCTTTTCAGTAACAGCCCAGACTTACAGAGCATTATACAATCAGTTTGCCCGGAGTGCAGTTTTAACAGTTTTAAATAAACAAGCTACATTCACAGTATTTGCATTAGTCTGAGTGAAAAAAAAAAACAGTATAAGGTACAACGAGGGAGAATTATTTCACTTTTTGTCTTCAGTTGTTTGTTGTCTGTTTCTCATATTTCCTTTGATTTAATTACTAACTATGTATACTTCATCCGAACACCAAGTCATGATGCTTGCAGAGCTGGGGTAGTTGTAGCTGATTTGTGGGCACAGAGCACTTTTTCATTTTTCTACTCAGTTAATTCTACCAGACTGTAAAACTGTTCATAGTCACAGTACAAACTTGACCTTAATTACACCATAGTTACTCTGTGTTAGAGTACCCCTCCCAACTAACCTTCACTACCTCATTTTGTACAGTTACATTCCTCCATAATATAGTCAAACAACCAGCTTATTTACCTAAATATAAAATTCTATATCATTCATATTAAATTCACCAAATCAAAATTCTATGCACTAAAATGAAAGGCCATCATGCTTCTCTTCTTTTGCCAGCCTCATAACATTTGCTATCCTCAATCAGACAAAGTAACTCCCTAATGCTCACAGATAATCAGCTATTGATCAACAGTAATAAATCTGTTTCTGAGTGATGTGAGTATTTAATCAATATGGAAGCCTCATTTTCAAAAAAGAAAATGGACCGTGAGCAACACAAACTACCATCACATTCTACACCAATCATTATCAAAATATCTTTTGGTAAGGTTCTAAAAATCTTTACCAAATCTTCTTAAACCACAAACACTAGGTTTCATTGAAAAATAAACACCACATCACTTTCAGACACACCTCCAGCAAAATGTCACTGTGATTTAAATTGTCTTAAATTCATTACACCAGGCTACACTACAAATAAAACAAATTCAAAATGCCCAGTCACCTGGAGCAACCCTAAAATCCTGCAAGTGGTCCCCCCTAAAAACCCTCCCCCTGGGATAATGCAGTAGAATACTTTAATTCCACATTCCAAGAGATTCTAAAAAAATTAGCCCCACTCTAAACAATTAGGCTATGCAGCAACCCTACCTCTTGGCTGGAGAAAACCACAAATATCTTACTAAGGATAGGGACAAAAACTGGAAAATCTGGCAACAACACAAAACACCCAAAACTAGGCAAACCTTTTCTGAACTTAGGTTCATAGGTTCATACTAGGCTATCTGCCCTGGGGCAATTATAAGCCTAGCCCGATTCTGTATGGCTTATGCCACCCCTTGATTTAGATTCATAGATTCATAGATTCATAGATTCTTACTAAGCTAACTGCCCTTGCAAGCCATTTTAAGCTTAGCCAATTATCCCTTGTGAGACTCAAACCCTGCACCTTGTGTTTGTAAGGCAAACACCTTAACCAGGCCTATCATTTGAGTATACTGTGCCCTTTTTAAGGTTTAGTTTACTGTGCCTCTGTCTAATAGTGACACGGGAGTAATCCCTGGGACAAACCTATGATCCCCCATCCACCTATCGAGATTCTTCTTGAAGAGATTCAGTGAGGTGCTCTGCCTCACATGAACTGGAATTCTATTCCAGAGCGAAGGGAGCCTCTGGGTTATGAACCTGTCCCTCCAGCAAGTTCTATTTATTTCTGTGCTGAGGTTCAAGTCCCTCGAGCATGTGGCTCTAAGGGATTTAGATTTACTGAGGTGGAGCATGTTCATTAATTCTGGATTTGACATAGCTTTGTATGTCAGGCACAGATCGCCTCGAAGTAGGCGGTATGCAACTGAGTAGAGCTGGAGTTTTTTTATCCGAGCAGCATATGGCATCTGTTTGAGACCCTTGATCCTCTTGGTGAGATACTTTTGGGGTCTTTCTAATTGCTGCAGGTGTCGGGTAAGGTACATCCCAAAAGGGGCATTGTATTCTATGATAGGCCTGATGAGGGATGAATAAAGGGGCACGATTACCTCTCTTGATCTAGATGTGAAACCCTTCGTGATGAGGTGGGCTATGTAGAAGGTCTTTCTAACCACTTTGGCAATGTGGTTTTCAAAGGAGAGATTGCTATCAACTTGGGTTCCCAGGTCCCTAATAACTTTCTCTGTACTTAATGGGTTTCTGCCTATGTGGTAATTTGTGGGCACATTGTTTTTGCCAAAGGGTATGACTATACATTTTTTGGCATTTAGCTTTAAACCATGGCGCTGGCACCAGTTATCTGTCTCTGTGAGACCTTTTTGAAGGATGTTTGTGTCAGCTGGAGAGTTGATTATGGCACCCAGTTTGCAGTTGTCTGCGAACTTGGTGAGCCATAGTCCTCCCACGTTTGCCTGTACCTCGGAAAAGTATATACCAAACAAGAGTGGTCCCAGGACAGAACCCTGTGGGATGCCACTTGTGACCGGTTTCGAGTCGGACATGGCTCCAGCAACTCTCACTCTGTGGGTTCTGTCTTTGAGCCAGTTTGCGACCCATCTTGTGACATAGGGGTTTATATTTAAGCTGGATAGCTTATCTATGATGCCGAGTGGGGTATTGTGTCAAATGCCTTTGCAAGGTCCAGATAGGCTGTGTGGACTACCTTCCCTTCATCTATGGCTTTGGTGACTGTTTCGAAGAAGTCAACCAGGTTCAAAAGGCAGGATCTGCCCTTGACAAAGCCGAACTGGGTAGGATCTAGTGTCTGTAGGTCCCCAATGTCTTTGTTTATGAGTTCCATGATGATCCTCTCCATAGCCTTGCAGACTAAGCTAGTCAGGCTTATGGGGCGATAGTTTCCAGGGTCCATAGAGGCTCCACCTTTGTGGAGTGGGACCACTGTTGCTGTACGCCATTCTGTGGGCACATATCCTGTAGTGAGGCTGAGATTGTATAGCTGTTTTATTTGAGGGATTAGTTCCTCTTGGAGTTCATGTAGGGCGCAACCTGGGATGCCATCTGGTCCCATGGAAGCAGTGTTTTTTGCTTTGGAGAGGGCAGCCTTCACCTGAGCATCAGAGATGTTTGAGAGGCAGCCCTCTGCCGGGATAGATACTTGCCCTTTTGGGGGGGGGGTGGAGAAGTTTGCACTGAACCTGTCTGCCAGGATATTGGCGATGTCTGTGGGTTCAGTGTATTTTTTGTCGTTTAGAATCAACTCAGAACAAGTCTGGGAGTTGCATCCCAGGTTTCTAACATAGCTGAAAAAAGCCTTATGATTGTCTTTGGTGTCCTGTGCAATTTTTCTCTCGAAGCTGGCCTTGGAGGATTTTATGAGGGATCGTAATTTTTTACTAGTACTGATCAGAGATGCCTTCCCTATTAGGGATTTTGCTCCATCATGTAGTAGCTTCCTCCTTCTGTTGTACAGTTTATTTATGGCAGGGGTCCACCAGACTGGGCGCCTGCCTTTGGATGATTGGGTCTTGGTTTTGTTTGGGATAGCATGATCCATGCATTCCTGGAGATGTCCGTAGAATGCATTTATATAGGATTCTGCAGTTTGGGCCGTAGTTTCCACTGGCCCTGGGGCCTTGAAAGATTCCACTTTGGTTTTGAGAAGTGAGAAGTTCGCTTTTGAGAAGTTTTTCACTTTGGATTTCTGGGCTGGGGGTGGGGTCGGGATGTGGACATCCAGTGAAATTAATTTATGGTCTGATCTTACCAATGAGGGATATACTTCTGGTGTGGAGCATAGAGTCCCCATGTTGGTAATGATCAGGTCTAGTATGTTGTCCCCTCTTGTGGGAGTGGTGACTAGTTGTTCCATAGCATTTGAGTTTATAATTTCCAGGAACCTTTGGGCTAAGGTGCTGGGGCTTGAGTAGTGCTCCCAGTCAATGTTTGGGTAGTTGAATCACCCAATATAATGGTGTTCGGAGAGATCTTCATGTTCTCCAATGTTTTCAGGAAAGCCGAGTGGGATTCCTGACTTTGAGAGGGTGGTCTGTAGGATGCTATAAACTGAAAAGCAGTCTTGCCCACTGTTTGTTGCACATGGATGGTCTCCAATACTTCGTGCAATGCCACTAACCTGGAGGTGTGGATATCCTTGATAAATATGGAAACCCCCCCCTCCTTTTGTGGTTCAGTCCGGGTTTTGGGGCTGAAAAGCATGATATGAGGTATAGCCTGGTAGTGCTGGGGTGCTCTCTGGAGCCTTGAACCAGGTTTCTGTCACTGCACAGATATCGATGTTCTCCATACTGAGGAGAGCTTCAAGTGCGTGCATCTTGAGGTTAAGACTTCTGGCGTTTAGCAGCATTACCCTTAGTTTCTTGTTCCTTGTGCTGTCTATGGGGGTGGGTTTGACTTTTGAGCCTTGCCTAAAAAGGCACTATGGGGGTGGCAAGAGCCTTTGCCAATATCCGAAAGCCCAGTGGTGACAGGTGCAAGCCATCCCTAGCGAAGCAACGTGGCTTGTCGAGCATGTCATCCCAGGCTGACAGACACTGGATCCCCTTTGAATGACACCAAAATTTTAGCCAATTGTTAAAATCGATCATTTTGTCTTTGTACTGTGGCATCATTCTAGGTGAGGGTAAGATGCTGCTCAAGGTCAGGGTCATACCAGCCTGGTCTAGATGATCCGAGAGCTCCTCTATATCTCTTTTCATGTAGTCCAGGGAGGTACGTCTCAGGTCATTCACACCAGCATGTACAATGACTGAGTCATAATTGTATTTGCTTTGGAGTGACCTGAGTGCTTGCATTATGTGGCGGATCCTAGCACTTGACAGGCAGCTCACCATGACCTTCTCTTTATTCAGCCTGGTGAGCGGGACATCAGTGTGCCTGACAATAGAGTCACCTATTACAAGAATATCAGGTGTGTTATTCAGCCTTAAGGGCTGTGGCTGCTTGGCACACTGACTTTGTGGGTTATGTGTTGTGCGTGTTTTGTTTTGAGGTAGCGTTTGCTTGGATGTCTGCTTTGGAGGTCTCTGTTGCTTAGGTAGGTTTTATTTAGAGCCTCCAAGTATGTTTTTGTGTATTTATGTAAATAAAATTATTATTAATATTATGTAAATAAAACAAAAAAGCAGATCAAGTCAGACAAACAAAATCACTATAGTTCCTTACAAAGGAAACACCGCAACAACCCACAAAAATGCTGGGATGCAGTGAACAACATCCTCCAGCCCGGAAAAGCCACTACACTGCCACCAAACATCGAAGGCACTGACCATAACATATCCACAAACTTCAATAACTCTTTTATCTCCTCCATGCTGAAACTAGTAAATGATATGTCACCCACAACCCAACCACAATCCCCAAAATGCCAAATTAACTCCTCCCTTCTCACTCAAACCAGCACCAACATCAACCATTCAAAAACTCTTAGCAAAATCAAACCAACCACCCTTACTGCCGACCATCTCCCAGCCAAATATCTCCAAATGGCATCCAAGGCCATTGCCTACTCCATCTCCCTACTTATCAATAGGTCCATTTCTATGTGCACCATTCCATCCTTGTAAAACCTCATATATCATCCTCCTCCATAAGGCCGGCCCCTCTCCTGACCTTTCCAATTACTGGCCCATTGCGATCCTATCACCCTTAACTAAGATCCTAGAAAAATGTATCCATCACCAACTCCTCACCCACCTACTTACCAACAACCTACTATCTAAAAGCCAACATGGATTCAGACCATCCCCATAGCACAAACACTGCCCTAATTAACTTCTCCAATACCATAAACTCTCACAGGAATCAAGGGAAACTGGTTTCCACCACCTTCCTAGACCTATCCAAGGCATTCAACACAGTTTCCCATAACAAACTCCTTACCTGCCTCTCCGAGCTCAACCTTGATAACCCCTCCCTGCAATGGTTCAACAATTACCTAAGCAATAGCACACAATCTGTCAAATGCACCAACTCCCTGTCCCCCTCACTCCCCGTCACATGTGGTGTCCCTCAAGGCTCAATCCTGAGCCCTCGTCTCTTTAACCTATTTACAAACAATCTCCACCT
Source organism: Protopterus annectens (assembly GCF_019279795.1). Classification (NCBI taxonomy): domain Eukaryota; kingdom Metazoa; phylum Chordata; order Ceratodontiformes; family Protopteridae; genus Protopterus; species Protopterus annectens. Next base: position 885,134,572 of record NC_056729.1, read on the forward strand.
AGCAACCACTAAAGTTGATATTGTTCAGTATGCAGACAACACAACCCCAATCTGCTCAGCACCCAACATCCATCTACTACAAAGTAAAGCTCAATAATCCTTCACAGAGATAGAGAACTGGCTAAACAACCACCAACTGATACTAAACCCCTCAAAAAAAACACAGCTAATGCTATTCCTGCCAAAAAAACACTGTGACCCCACTTCATCATCGTCTCAGCCAGTAGCACCTTTAACACCCCAGTAGCTGAGGCTAAATTACTAGGTGTCACTATTGATCAAGAACTCAAATACAATAAACACGTATCCCAAACCATCTCTAAAGTCCATAAAAAGCTAGGATGCCTGTATCGTAGTGAGCAGTTCTTTACCCCCAAGTCTAGGACTACCATAGTCAGACCTCATCTCTTATCAACATTGCTCTATGCCTGCCCAGATCTAATCAAAATCAATAAAACTGACCTGAACAAGCTCTTCACTTGCTACAATAAAATAGCTAGGTTTGCTGCCAATGCTAAATCACACTCCCACCACTGTCAATCCCTACTTAAGCTGCACTGGTTAGAATTCCCTAACCTACTACACTACCACCAACTCATCATCGCTCACCAAATTCTATACCAACCAGAGAGAACCCCTGCCCTAGCTGGCATAGTAAACTTCCACAACTCCAGCAGGGAACTATGATCAAGGAACAAATCCCTGATTGAAGTCAATCCATGCAAGAACAGCTCTGGAAAAGCCCTATTTTCCCATGAGGTTGCAAAAGCATGGAGCATCCTCCCACCTGACGTCAGGATACAAAATCGTACAACCACACTTAAGGACCTCCTTAAAACTCATCTCTGTGCTAACACTCTTTGCAATTGCAAACCACCCCCCCCCCGAATCTCCACCAGACTATAGGCCAACTAACCCCTGCATCCTCCGATGCTTACATTATACTACCACCTATGTGCATTGTACATTTTGTAATATTGTAAATATGTACCTACTTCTGGGTTCCTCATGTTCATATATTGTACTATTACTGTAAGACTTTAGATCTCCTAACTGTATCATGAGTTTGTTATTGCATTTAACAAAATATTGCAAATATGTACCTACTTCATGGTACTTTATGTTCAATATTGTACTATCACCGTAAGATTTGTGATCTCCTGACTGTATTATGAATTTGTTTCCATTTAGCTGTTTTTTGCCTCACATGTTAACATTTTACCACTTGTTATTAACCTATGTATTTCATCTTGCACCTTTTTCAGAGCTTTTCTCCCCAGGACTTCACTGAAAACAGACACCTGTTGTCCAGTCGGACGTTATCCTGGTAAAATAAATGTTAAATAAAATAAAAAAGAAAAAAAAATGTTTTGGTGATTGGTGACACTGTAGTCAAACACACAATTTCTCCAGTCATTAATCTGGACAAAGAGAGCTGATGGTGAGTTGGCTTTCTGGTACCAGGACCTTTGATATCACTTGATCCCTCAACAGGTTCATAGGTTCATAGGTAGGTGCTAGGCTATCTGCCCAAAGGCATTTATAAGCCTAGCCAGAACTGTGTTGGCTTTTGCTGCCCCCTTGGATTAGTTCCCTGTCCTTCTGTCCAGCAGAGCCATTAAAGTTATCCTCGGGGTAAACTTTCTATTTCCCATCCACTCGTTGAGGTTTCTCTTGAAGAGTGTTAGCAAGGAGCTCTGCCTAATGTAGATTGGAATCTTGTTCCAGAGCATGAGAATTCTCTGGGACAGGAATCTATCCCTCCAGCATGTTCTATTTGTTGTTATGGTGAGGTTATGCCTAGAACGTGTGGCTCGAGGGGATATGGTTTTCTTTAGGTGGAACATGTCCATCAATTCTGGGTTGGACATGGCCTTGTATGTCAGGCATAGATCACCTCTGAGTAGGTGGTATGCAACCAAGTACAGCTGGAGTTTCTTCGGTTGAGCTGCATAGGGCATCTGTTTGAGGCCAGTGATCCTCTTGGTGAGGTACTTCTGTGGTCTTTCCAGCTGTTGCAGGTGTCTTGTAAGGTACATCCCAAATGGGGCATTGTACTCTATGATGGGTCTGATGAGTGATGCGTAGAGGGGCACAATGACCTCTTTTGATCTGGATGCGAACCCTTTTGTGATTAGGTGGGCCACGTAGAAGGATTTTCTAGCCACTTTGGCAATGTGATTATCAAAGGAGAGATTACTATCTACTTGGGTCCCCAGATCCCTTATTACGTCTTCCATATTTAGGGGGCTACCAACTATGTGGTAGTTTGTGGGCACTTTGTTTTTTTTCCAAAGGGGATGACTATGCACTTTTTGGCATTTAGCTTGAGGCCATGGTTTTGACACCAGGTATCTGTCTCCATGAGACCCTTTTCGAGGATGTTTGTGTCAGCCAGAGAGTCGATTATAGCCCTTAGTTTGCAGTTGTCTGCGAACTTGATCAGCCATAGACATCCTGTGCTTGCCTGTACCTCAGAGAGGTATATGCCAAACAGAAGGGGTCCTAGAACTGAGCCCTGAGGAATGCCACTTGTAACCGGTTTAGAGTCAGACCTAGCTCCCGCAACTCTTACCATGTGGGTTCTGTTCGTGAGACAGTTGGCAACCCATCTCGTGACATAGGGGTTTATGTGCAGGCTGGTGAGCTTGTCTATAATATCAGAATGGGGAATGGTGTTGAAGGCATTTATGAGGTCTAGGTAGGCTGTGTGGACCACCATTCCCTCATCTATAACCTTGGTAACTATCTCAAAGAAGTCCACCAGGTTTATGAGGCATGATCTGCCCTTAACAAAGCCAAACTAGGTAGGGTCTAGTATTTGGATGTTCCCAATGTCTCTGTTAATGAGCTCCATGATGATGCACTCCATTGCCTTGCAGATCAAGCTAGTCAAGCTTATAGGCCGATAGTTCCCCGGGTCTGTTGTGGATCCACCTTTGTGGAGCGGAATAAGGCTGAGCTTGAACAGTGTGTTTAGGTGAGGGGTTAGTTCATCTTTGAGCTCGTATAGGACACAGCCTGGGACACCATCCGGTCCCATTGATGCTGTGTTTTTGGCTTTAGAGAGGGCTGTTTTAGACCTGAGTGTCTGTAATTTCAGGGACACTACGTTCTTCTGGTATGGTTATGGCCCCTTTTGGGGGTGAGAGGGGGGGGTGAAGTTTGCACTGAACCTGTCTGCCAGGATGTTGGTGCTATCGATCGGTTCAGTGTATTTTGTGCCATTCTGCACTAACTCCGAGCAGATCTGAGAATTGCTACTTAAATTCTTGACATAGCTAAAGAATGCCAACAGTGCAAAAGAACACAACTCACTGCTAAAGACGTTCTCACCAAATTCAAAAGAAATAGTAAACGCTAAAAAATGAGAACAGAACATAGCTAAAGAATGCCTTATGGTTATCTTTGGAGTCCTTGGCAATTTTTTTTTTGAAGCTTGCCTTGGATGATTTTATGAGGAATCATAGTTTCTTGCTGATACTGATCAGGGTTGTCTTACCTTCTTGAGATTTTACTCTTTTCTGTACTAGTTTCCTCCTTCTATTGTAAAGGTTGTTTATGGCAGGGGTCCACCAGACTGGTTTCCTTTTCTTGAAGGGGTGAGTCTTGGTTTTGCTTGGGATAGCACGATCCATGCATTCTTGTAGGTGCCCATAGAGTGCATTAGTAAAGGATTTTGCAGCTTGGGCAGCATTATCCTTTAGCATGGAGGCTTTGAAACTTTCCACCTCGGTCTTAAGTAACGTGAAGTTTGCTTTTGAAAAGTTTTTCATGGTGGTTTCTTTGACTGGGGGTGGGGGCGGAATGTGGATTCCAAAGTGATAAGTTTATGGTCAGATCTAACCAGCGAGGGGTTGACCTCTGGTGTGGAACACCGGTCGCCCATGTTGGTGATGACCAGGTCCAATATGTTGTCACATCTGGTGGGGGTGTTGACCAGTTGATCCAGGGCATTTGAGTTTACAAATTCTAGTAAATGTTGGGCAAGGGAGTTAGTACTTGAGTAGTTCTCCCAATTAATGTTTGGGTAATTGAAATCACTCAATATCAGGGTGTTTGGTAGGACCTTTATGTTTCCCAGTGTTTCCAGAAATGCAGAATGGGGGTTCTGGGACATGGTGGGTGATCTGTAGCGAGCTACAATTTGAATTGCAGTTTTGCCCATTGTTAGTTGCACATGGATGATCTCTGAAGCATCGTGCTGTGCCACTAACCTGAAAATGTGGGTATCCTTGATGAATATGGATATGCCCCCGCCTTTTACATTTCGGTCCAGGTTTTGTGGCCAAACTGTATGGTATGAGTTGTAGCCTGGTACTGCTGGGGTGCTCTCTGGAGCCTTAAACCAGGTTTCTGTTACTGCACATATATCAATTTTCTCCATACTGATGAGTGCCTCAAGTGCATGCATTTTGAGGTTTAGACTTCTGGCATTGAGCAGCATTAGTTTTTTGTTACTTGTGCTATTTCTGACCATGGGTTTGTGTTTTGAGCCTTGCCTAAAAAAGGCACTATGGGGGTGGCAAGAGCCTTGGCCAGTATTCAAAAGCCTAAGTGTGACAGGTGCAAGCCATCTCTGGCGAAGCTGCTTGGCTTGTCGAGCATGTCATCCCAGGCTGACAGACACGGGATCCCCTTTGAATGACACCAGAAGCATAGCCAATTGTTTAAATTGATAATTATTTCTTTATACCGTGGTGTCATTCTTGGTGAGAGCAGGATGCTACTCAAGGTCAGGGTAATACCAGCCTGGAATACATGATCAGAGAGATCTTCCATGTCTCTTTTCATGTAGTCCAGGGAGGTACAGCTCAGGTCATTCACACCAACATGGACAGTGACAGAGTCAGATTTGTACTTGTTCTGGAGTGACCTGAGTGCTTGTATTATGTGGCGGATCCTGGCACCCGACAGGCAGCTAACCGTATCCTCCTCCTTGTTCAGCCTAGTGAGTGGGGCGTCAGTGTGCTTGACTATAGAGTCACCTATTACTAGTGTGTTGGGTATGTTATTTTGCCTTAAGGGCTGTGATTGTGTGACACACTGGTTTTGTGAAGTATGTGTTTCATGGTTTGTGTTGGGGGGTGGTGGTTGCTTGGGTGTCTGCTTTGGAATTCTCTGTTGCTTTTGCAGATTTTTATTTAGAGCTTCCAAGTATGTTTTTTTGTATTTATGTGTGTTTTTTGCCGGTGCTGGTTTCATAAGTCTATGTGAGACTGGTGGCGTGATGCAAGTAGTTCCCTTCTCCTCTTGACTGTCTGGTCCAGTCTTGGGTTGAGAGAGCTTAGCCTCCAGTTTGGTTATATAATTGCATCTCTCAAGACTCATTAAACAAACAAATGTGATAATGCATGGCTGTGTCCATGTAGAAGTAAATGATTAGGGGGCCACAAAAACCTGCCAACTACACAGACAGACATATTACAGCTCCCCAAGAATGTCAGAAATGGAAGTAAGACACTGGAGGCATTCTCATTTTTTTATAAAAACAGCCTTAAGCCAGCTATCATTGAACAAAAAGATGCCTCCTTAGGTGTTGAACCCAAATGGATCTTTCTAAAACTTCCTTCCTGGAAGATCACTCACCTTTTAATATTAGTTGCCTATCTTCCTCCTCCAGCCACACTTAACAAATTTAAATCCCTTATACTTACTATCATCTCACCTGCCCAAAACTATAACCATATTGTTATTCTAGTTGATTTTAACCAAAAGTCCACAGGTCCTGTAAAAAATGACATTGCCAAATTCCTAGTGAATATCTAACTGATACAGTCAGTCAGTGAGGATACTCATCCAAATCTCCAAATCAACAACCGCTCCCTCCTGAATCTGCTCATCACTAACAAATCTATCATCACCTCCAATATACCTTTCCTTCCATCATTGTTCAGCAACCACTGCACAATAATCTTATCTACCAGTTACCAAAACTTCCCACCAAACTAGTTAGCTTTAGACCCAGATCCATCATTAATACAGACAGCCTCAAAAAACCACCTAGCAACTTTTGACTGGTCTCCAATTGTCAGCTTTCAGAACGCCAACTCAGAGATGCAAAAATTCTTTCACATACTCTCCTTCAGCTTCAAAACAAATTCTTCCATCTTACACAGTGCCTTTTCAAATACACCAAAAAAACATTCACTGACCACTGAGCTGAAAGCTCTTCTCAAACTTGGGGACAATGCATGGTCTTCATGGTAACAAAGCCCCCTCACCAGGCAATTGCACTGCTTTTACCTCTCTATGTAACCCAGCTAAGCAGTTCATACTCAGGCACAAAACTATTTTAAAAACAAGCAACTTTCTTTGCTAGGCAAACCCAAACATGTCTGGCAAGACGTGAATTATCTCACAGGCTCAACATCCACTGCTACCACCTCCTCACCTATCACCATCTTGACTTCTCAATGTGAACTCTCTGTCTCTGACTTTCTCAAGGAATTCAGCCTCCTCCTTTGAACTAAAACATCTACTTCTCCCCCCAGATCATCCAGTCCCTCTACTTTTATCCCCCACCTCTATTTTAATAAAATTAGACACTAAAAGTTTGTTCCCCTACTAGAAAACATAACACTGGAGGCACCCCCTGGTGCAGACAACCTAGTCTTGTCTCTTGATTTATATCACTCTGCATGACTTTCTTACTGCATCTGTTTTACATATTTATATCCTCTGCTTAATTCAAAATATAACAGCAGACATATTTATTTATTTATTGACATTTGTTGACCGGGAAAGTCCACTGGGCTTGGGACCCATTTTCAGTGGAGGCCCGGGGAGAAAAGCTCCAAGTTACATGAAAATCATTACATGAATTTGTAAGGAAACAATTACTTCTAAAGCAAGTAAAATAATATAGACGACTATCTAAACAGCACATATGTTGTAAAAAGGCACAATACAGTAACACTGGAAGATTAGCATGTAGGAAAATTAAACAGTTAGAAATATTTAACAATACTGCTCAAATTAAACAAAAATATTTAACAATAGAGCTCAATTCTTTTGTGGGGGGGCTAGGAAAAGGGAAAGGCAAGTGTAGTGAGAAGGTAGAATTAGAGAGTTAAACTTAAAGGTAGGCTAGATATAGTTAGAATCTTATAGCTAGGTGGTGGGAATATGTAGATTATAGGTGGTATGTATTTAATGGTAGTATTAAAAGTAGAAAGTGATAGAAGAGAAAATGTGTTAAGATAGTTGTATGGATGTGTGGAGTAGGATACTAAAGAATAGGGATAACTCATATGGTGTAACAGTATGACATATACATAAGTATATTTGCTACTTGAAACAGTTTTGCTAGATTAAAGAGGCTGTGGATATGTGTTGCATGTGCAGCTGGGGTTATCAGTGAGATGTTGTTTTAGTTTTTGTTTAAAGGAGATTATGTTGTCTAATTCTGTAACTGATGATGGGAGGGCATTCCACAGCTTAGTTATGGAATGGGAATAGAGGCAACTACCTGCTATTTTACTAGGTTTTGATACTTTAAGTAGGTGTTTGTTGTTAGAGCATAGAGTTTTGGATGCGATGTAAAGTTCAATGATATTTTTCAGGGAAGGGCAAAACTCGGGTCTATAAACGAGTTTATGGGCAAAGGTAAGTTGTGTGTAATGCAGGTAATGTACAAATTCTAGCCAGTTTAGTTCTCTAGTGGCCTGGCAATGGTGGGTGAAATTTGGTTCGGCTGATGTGAATTTTGCAATCTTATAACAACAGGACTGCAGTTTGTGCTGCAAAGAGTTGTGGAGATTGGTGAAGATAGGAGACCCATTAAGTACGGTTGGAAGGAGAAGACTTTTTGAAAGTTTTATTTGGATGGATTTGTCTAGGTATTGTTTGTTTCTGTAAAGTTTGCCTAATTTGAAGTGAGTTTTTTTTTATTGCGTTATTAATATGCAAGTCAAAGCTAAATTTGCTGTCAATAGTAATTCCAAGCAGTTTGGCCTGATTTACTAACTCTGTTTGGGTTTTGTTTAGGGAAAATATAGTAAAGTCTGTGGGAACAGGTTTAGATGCAAAGATGAGTAGTTTAGATTTATTAGGGTTAAGTAATAGCTGTGATTGGTTTAGCCAGAGTTATATGGATGTAAAGGCTTTTTGTATTAACTTTTAGAGGTCAGAGAAGTTATTTGAGGTACAGATTATGGCTGTATCATCTGCATATTGTATGATAGTACAGTCAGAGAGAACTTTATGTAGGTCATTTATAAAAATGTTGAATAGTAGGGGTCCTAAGATTGACCCCTGGGGCACTCCTATTTTATTTGGAAAAAAGCTAGAGAGGTTATTCTGCTATTTTATGGATTGCTGTCTGTTTTTCCAAGTAACTAGTGAACCAGGTTAGGGTGGCAACAGAGCATCCTAGTGATTGTAGTGACTGGATAAGTTTAATATGGGAGACTGGGTCGAATGCTTTTGAGAGATCCAGTAACAGGACTGATGTAAATAAGTTACTATCTAGGTCGTTATAGATGAAATTTATGAAGGAGACTAAGGCAGTAATGGTACTGTGGGATGGTCGAAAACCATGATGGAATGGGGATACTAGGTTGTTGCTGGTTAGGTATTCAACCAGTTGTTTGTGGATGCATTTTTCTATTATTTTAGATAGAAGGGACAGTATGGAAATGGGTCTAAAATTAGATAGGTCATGAGAGTTTCCACCTTTATGAAGTGGAGTGATTATTGATTTTTTCCAGAGCTGGGGGACTGTGTGTTCTGCAAGTGATTGGTTTATAAGGATACTTACTGGGAAATCTATTGCCTTAGCACTGATTTTGAGGTATTCTGGGGGGAGATTATCAGTGGATATGGAGTCTGGTTTCAATTTGCCAAGTAATGTATATATTTGAGAGGTTGCTACAGGTTGGAAGTTAAAGGATGGTATGGAGCTGATATTGCCTTGAGGTATGATGGATGGGTTAATGAGGGTTTGGGTGTTGCCTGCATTTAGTAATGTAAGGATAATATCAATTTTATTAAATATTTTAGCTATTTCAACTGGGTTTTTGTCTGGAAATGGAGATGGGTTTGGGTGCTGCCAGGATTTAGTAATGAGTTGACAGATTTCCAGAAAAATCTAGGATTATTACTGTGGCTGTTTATTTGTTGGGAGAAGTAAGTCTTTTTGTCCTGGTTAATGGCCTGTTTTGCTTTGTTTCTAAGTATTTTAAAGTGGTTTCACTGGGTGGGGTTTCATCTTTTATCCATTTGTGCCATGCTCTGTTTCTATTGATCAGTATTTGTTTGGTTGATTTAGATAGCCAAGGAGCATGGTTATGTTTAACTCTCTTTTTTCTTATAGGGGCTATGGAGTTAAGGGTATCTAGAAAGACAGTATTGAAGTAATGTACTGCTTCATCTAAGGGAAGATATTTCAATGGGTTCCAGTTTAGTCTTTGCAATAGGTTGCAAAAGTGAGACTGGCTAAAACTGGCTAGATTTCTGATATATTTGTATGAATGAATGCTTGGGGTGGAGGCTGATAGTCTGTGTATCAGGGCTGGTAAGTGGTCACTTAGGATGTTGGGAAGCATGTTGGGATTGGGGTAGTATTGTGGGTGGGATACCAATATCCAGTCTAAGGTTGATTCAGGGTGATTGTTGTGTGTGTTGGGGTTTGTATAAGTTGTGTAAATGTACATATGGAAAACTGATCCTGTTAAACCCCTTCACAAACAGCCTCAGCCAGAAATTACCTCTCATTTCCTCCCAGTCTTCATACTCTCCACACTTGGGAAAATACATGAAAAAACTAATCTACAACCAACTGACCACATAGATCCAACAGTACCACCTCCTAACTCTTAAACAGCATGGAGTCTGGGCTGGCTGGAGAACGATGATAGTACTATGGTCAGATACTGATGAGATCCTCCTCAACATGAATAAAGGAAACTGTTCAGTAATTCTCTTCAATGACTTTACAGAAGCTTTAGATCTTATTGACCCTTTCCTCCTCCTTCACTCCATCCAAAAAATCAGGGTTAGTCCCAACACTGATACCTAGTTGAAAAAAATTCTTAACTTATTAACACCCATTTAGTGTAGAATGTCACACCTTTTCAACCCACACACATCCTTGCATTCCAGAGCATTTTCTTAAAAATCAACCTAAAAGTGCAAGATAAACAAATGTTAAGTATTTTGTAAACAATAAAAGCTGTTAAAGCTGTAGCAATAGCAATGTTACCATTAAGAGGAATCCTTCACAACAGTAACAGTCAGTTCCTTCATAGTATTTCCATAAATATAATAATATATTATAATGCACACAGACTCAGAGTTATATTTTTGCTAAACTTTAATAAACAAATTGTTATAACTTGTAAACAGTGCAACCTAGCTATATATTGTTAGAACACTTTTGTCAACTAGACAGAAGCTTTGACATGACAGCAAGACATTCCTCTCCAGATGCAAGTTTATTGAGATATTTACATAAATGTGAACATATGCTCGATGGTATAGTTAACATTATAAATAATAAATATCTCTGAAAATCTCTAAAGATGTGCAGCGTACAGTGCAAATATCAGTAACAGTTTCTTCAACAATATCTAGGGTTTCACCTGATGCCATGCAATAGTTTGTAAGTCACTTGTTTTTTGAAGTAATAAGTACATGTGGAAGTATTGCTTATTGTCAGTATATGATATAAATGGACATTGAAAGTGAATTTTCCAGTCACCTTCTATAGTATTTCTTACCATATCCCTCTCTTAGTTATGAAAACATGAACATATGAATAATAAGTTGCAAAAAGTGATTAATTTCTCTACTGCAGGACATCCTACATTAACAATCTTAGTGCCATTTATTTAATTATTCCTTGCCATTAATACTACTTGCTATTATTAGCTGGTAAGTCACTTAGTTAAGGAAGACCGAAGCAAAAAAAAGGTCAGGACACCTTGAGGGGCTATGCATGTTAACAGGACAAATACAAAAAGGTGCTACAGGCCTGAATGAGTTAAAACTCATATTTTACAGTCAAAATGGAATCATATCTATCACCTCTACCACCCCTTACCAGAGGAATGCCTCTAGGATCCATCCTAGGGCCACAGTTGTTTGAATATTTATTAACAAACTGCCATCTGGTTTCACTAACCTTTCTACCACTCTTTATACATTTGACATGGTTGTTCTTTGATCCAGTCCCTTACATTCATCTGTTCAAGCCCAACTTCAGTCTGACCTCCATTCCCTTAATTCTTTACTAAACAATCATAAACTACTCCTAAACCCCTCCAAAAAAGTATGATATTCAGAGCCTCAAAAAACCTGAAAAAACTCCTAAAAATATCAACATCACGGATCTCAATGGTTCCCTAATAGAAACAACTGCACCCTTTAAGAACTTATATTTATGGATAAACCAGTCACTTAACTTCCAAAACCACACTGAAAATATCAGGAACATTATCAGTTATTCTTGTTCTAGAAAATATCTCCATTTCTCTCCAGGCCAGCTAGATCTGCAATAGGCAAAGGAGTCCTCCTTCCTAAATATGAATAACAGCTACCCATCATAGCCACAGCCTCTAAAAAAGTCCACTCTACAGTCCATTGAAAACAACATTTGTGAATTCATTTGCAATCCACCCTGCCCCAAGGAACAGCACTGCATCACCATCTCCAAAGCTAAATGGCTAGCAGTCTCCTACAGACTTGAACTACTCCTAGGGTCTCTTATTTTCATACTACTTCAGCCAGGAGGCTTCCCATCTCTTGCAACCAAACTCCATATTGAAACCATCCCCTGGAACCTCCACAACCTCTTCCCATTAACTCCCTCATTCCAGGCACCCTAAACCCAACTCAATGCACCAACTATCCTTTTTCCATTCTTCCACCCAAATTCTGGCAAACATTCCCCCTTCTTCTAAAATAAGTCGCCGATTTCCCCATGTTTAGAGCTCAGCTCAAAAGACACCGCCATCAAAAATCTGACTGCAACTGTTTTTCCCCTGGACACATAACCTAACTCCTTCTTCACCTGCATCACTTCTGTTTTGACCCTCATTTCTCAGCTGCAGATTCCATTTCATATTTACTATCAAAATTACATCACATTTGCTTTTCTCCTTTGTTTGGTTTGTAATGCTATTTGCATGTAATATCAATTGTCTATGGGGTTATCTATCTTTTTTGATTGCTCTGTTTGTGAATTGTTCTGTTTTATTTTTATTTATCCAGGCTGTGCCTTCAAATTGTCTATTGTGATCAGAGTTCTACCCTGGTAAATAAACTAAATACATGAAATCTCTAAATCACCTGAAAACAATATATTGGAATAAAGGGATTTCAAATATACAACCCTCATCAAATTCTATGATGATGTTTCAAAATTCACTTACGACATCAAAGTCCCAGCATTGACAAATCAAGTTGCTTCACAAAGGAGCTTTATGCTGACTTAGATACATGTATACAACTGTTAGTCCATACCATGGCTAAATATAATGGAAAATTATAAAGCAAACCACCTCTGTGGTCTACTAACAGAAATAAACTCTACAATAAAAGAGAAAAAAAAACACTCAATATATATGGCAGATCATAAACAAATCATGTCAAGGATGATATAGATGCCTTACCTTCAACTACTTCTAACTTTTTTCTAGCACTCCATTTCAGGAAGTGTCAATTGTATAAATGCTGCTCCGTGTGTCTTAAACCTGAATGTAATGTTATGTATGATTAACTTTGAAAATAATGTTATGTTTTGTAAAGTGTTTTATAATAAGTTAGTACTATATGTGCTAAATGCTGGTATTGCTTATGACTGTAATCTGCTTGAAACTAGCATTTACTAAATGTTTAATGCGTATTATTATCTTGGAGCTTTTCTCCCCGGGCCTCCGCTGAAAATGGACATGTATCCAGTTGGACTATCCCGGTCAACAAATGTAAAATAAATAAAATAAAATAAATAAATAAATAAATGATATCAGAAATATTACTAAAATCTTGAAAAATGCCATTAGGCCTGCCAAAACAACCCATTGAACTTAGGTTAGCTTCTGAAGCCAATGACAACTCCTTTTTTGGATGTATTAGGAAATTAAGAAATTGTGTACAACATTGTCCTGGAACCTATTCAAAACAGCATCATGTATTTTGACACACATGCTAGCAAATAAATTCAGTGCAAACATTATCCCAAAGATAGCCAATGCACACTTATCTCTGTATCTCTCAACCACCTCCTGCATCATCATTAAAAAAGACGTACTGACGCTACTTTCCAGGAGCAAAAATATTTCCTTCATGGGACATGATAATTTACTTGGCTGCTTAATAAATGGCAGTAACTAGCCCTGGCAGAATCACTCCTTAAATTGTTTAATCTGAACTTAGCCATTAGTTTTGTCCCTGAGGAATGGCACATGGCAGTAGTGATGCTACTCCATAAGGTTAATCATAACATTGACCCCAGGCATTTTAAGCCATTCAGCTGGATGAATTTCATTTAGAAAGTCATGGAAAATATTATAACTGACCTAATAATCTATGATATCAAAGATCTCATCAAACTATACCCCCAGTAGTTGGCTTTGTCAAAGGTAGATCCTGCCTGCTGAATTTAGTTAACTTCTTCTTTGAGATAGTAATGCAGGCTGTTACCACAAAAACTTAAGACTGTTGAATTTGAATTTATTGCACTCTCATCTTCTATAAGGAAGAGTAACACACAGTAACCAGATGAGATGGATCATATCATTATCATGAATTTGTCCATTGCACTGTCAGAGAGAACTTGTCTTAGCATTTGCAGACCCCCAGTGGATGTCAAGTAAGGGGCTCCCTTGGCACTTCCAGTCTACATATCACCCTGTCACTGCCACCTCTACTAAGTAACCTTTTAGTTCATGCTCCAAACTTTTAGGAGTAGTACACACAGACTGATCTGTAACTACAGTGTTCTTACATTGCAGCAGGCCTATGTTCCACAATATGTTGACCCATCTCACAAAGGAGGACTTTCAGTAACTGGCATTTAGTTGCAATAATGATACGTTGCAGCAACTCTGTGTACAGGTCTGGACTATTGTTTCAGCCACTCCCTCAACACACACACACACACACACACACACACACACACACACACACACACACACACACACAAACGCGTGCGCGTGCTTGCCTTACTCTTTAGCTTTTTTAAGAAGCAATAACTGCATTTTAAAGTTTTTTCTTTTAACACATTTTCATCCAATGATAGCTGGAACAGAAATTATGATTAAGGAAAGGAATTGTGTTGCTGTTCAGCTTTATTTTTCCTTGCATCCTTTCAACACACCTTTCCTGAAGTTAAATAAGCCAAAGAAAACATACGGGTTATAAATGTTCTGGGATGTATTTTAGAGCAATTTCCCAGCCTTTTATTCCAATGGTGACCTAAAAATAAATAAATAAAAACAAAGAAGAAAAAAATGTAGCCTTATTTTTTTCTTTTTCAAGGAAGACATAAATTCTAGCTAAGGCTTAATGCTCAAAGATGACAAAAATGTAGCTCACAATAAACTAACTAGCCAGTTGTTGTCTGGGTACACATGTATTATCTGGGAACTGCCTGTCCTTAACCCCCTAAAAAAGACTGCCTTCATGTATCCCTGGTGTTAGACTGGGATGGAAGCAAATGTTCAAAGTGCCACAGTCATGTATTTCCAGTGACTACTGACATATATATACTTAGCATTCCTCCTCACTCCTCAACCCAAACTGTCAAAAACAGCTTACCTATATACATGCCTGAAGTGTGACTGTGAGGAAAGTGAAAAAAATAACAATTACACTAATGTATTCTACTTTGTTGTTCCTATACAGTACCCTGCCCCTACACAAGCTATAGTAACCTTCTTTGTACACCTCTGAGGTTTATGAGAAAATAGTGTCACTTTTTTTAGCTGAACTGTAGTGTATTTTGTACTGTATATACCTATCTGCAATTTTCTAAGTCACTTTCTATATGACTCTGTATAATTATGTTAACTTTTTAAGTTTCATTCATTTTGTTTTCATTTACGAAGCTTTTCTCCCTGGGTCATTGCTGAATAAAGGGCTTTGGTCATTCGGAGTAATCCAGTCAGGAAATGTCAAACATAAATAAATACACATATAAATAAATAAATACATACATAAATAAATACATAAATGATCACACTGTCCTCAGCCCAAACCCAAGCTATAATAACCTCAAGTCCACACCTCTGAGGTTTGACATCAGAGTTATATACTTATTGTCCCAAAATGCATATCGATGCAAAAAGTGTTATACTATTAACTTCTTAGTTGAATTGGAATCATATTTAAAACTTGTTCCTGATTTTGAGCCTTTGTTCTGCTATTACTGGTATTGCACTGAATTCTTGTGCAAATAAGTTAATATCTAGTGTTCTTCCAGTGTTGTTAAAACTCCATGAAAGAGAAAAACATCCCTGATTATCAGAACCATCAGCTTTTTTTTTTTTTTTTTCTAATCCAAGGTTTGCACTGAGATCACTGCTTAACTTGCTTATGTTCATTTTCAGCTTTATCCTAACAAAGTCATATTACAGACCTGTTCAGGTTAAACAGCATAATCAGGAAATTAATGCATTGTTCCCCCTCATTTTTCCCCTAGCTGTAGCTTTTGTGGGGCTTCCACACAGTTAAGGATGATTAAGGGGGACCCCTTGCAGCCATAGGTATTGCAAGTAAGCTGGCTATGTTGTTAGTCTCTGTGAACTGAATATCCACTAGCAGAGTTTAACTAAGCCAGGGACAATATGTCAGTGGTAAAATATTTAATGAAATTGTGAAGCCTGTTGCTTGATAAAAAAGTATTACTATAACCAGAGATATCTTTGAATTTTAAAGGAGATATACGAGTTATTACCCAACTAGTTTATTAAGTACACAAGATTGCTGTGCTAGCTTTTGTTGGTTTGAAAGACATGTTACAAAACATCAAGATAAAATAACTTGCTGTGGTTGGGGGTCCACAACAACCACAGGGTTCACTGCTGCCTAAAGCCAGCTATGCTGTCAGATACTCTGATTGGAGTTATCATCAGTTAAGTGGCTAGGGTATAACTGAACAAAGACCATACCTCTCAACTGTACAGATTTTCACAGAATGTTCTGATTTTTGCCACATATTTATGGTCTGTTTCTCATAAAAGTATGGGCTTCTGGCAAATCACTGGTAAATCATTGTCGGTTGAAGTCAGAAAATAATGAAAGACATATGAGTTTCAGACATCATACCCTTCAGAAAATTCACACTAATGCAAAATATGTTATTCTATCAACTTTCTAAGTTCTTAAGAGCAATATTTAAAAAGTGTCCATATTTTTGGTCCTTTGCCCCTCCTTTATTTATACATTTATCCAGATTTCTTGCTCTAAGAGGTTGAGAGGTATGACGAAGACAGGTATACAATGTGGAGTTCAGAAAGTAATATTGAGAAGCAAATTCCAACCATCCTGAAGTCAATATCAGGGAAGACAATGATAAGAAGGCTGAGAGTAAGGCTGATTCCTATTGTAAAGGGTAACTTTTCTGCAATAAGCACATGATACTGAGGCATAATGCATCTTTAAATCCGAGACATTAGATATTGACATAGTGTTCAGTTGGTTCAGTGATGTAAAGGGGTGAAACTCTGATTATGACCCAGATGATCTGACTCTGACTGGTTACCAAGGTGCTGGCAGAGCAAGTAGGGATGGGTGGAGTATGTTGTTGATGTTTGCTGGCCCATCCTTTGAGAAGGGACACATTCCAGTCGAATGCAATGCTGAAATCCTCCAGTGACGCAGGTGTGCAACAGCAGCTTACTGGCCTGGAATGTGTGTTTAGCTCTACCAAGCTACAGTTGTGCTGTAGCATTTCATGAAGGACATGTGTATGAGATCATTCAAGTGCCTGAAAGAATGGTAGATGGCATTGCAACAAATGTCAGTATGCACATTAGACATCAGGGGAGGAGCTTGGGATAAAATAGGAAAATCTTTAGCTTTGGCATACAATGTCCCAATGACACTTCTCACCCTTAAAGGAAAACTCTACCTTGGGACTCACAGATATGTGTTTTGTCATTACATCTTTGTTTTCTGAGACATTTTAATGGCATAAGATATATCTATGTGCTTCTAAGAAATTTTAATATATTTTTTGCACAAAATGGCAGACACAGAGCCTTGAAAGAATACTCTTTTCTATTTAGTATACACTGTCTTTTAAAAGTATGGCTAGCATGATTATTAGCTTGAATAAAAGCTGCAAGAATGATATGAAATATAAAGGGTTAATGTAGAAGTAGTATAAAATGCAGAAAAATAGTAAGTGTGCTGACAAGCATATATAGCTTAGTCAGATTGTTTGGCATTCATGTAAAGGAGTATGTTATTGAGAAACAAAGTCTCCAAAAATAACTGCGCAGATGGCAGCTGGAAGGAAATCAACAAAGTAAAGAGAAGTAACATCAAGCAAGATAAAGTTGGGACATCACATAGTGCTGGAACACCACGTTTTAAATAACTGAGTTTCCTTGGACCACCGAGCTTAAATAAAAGACAAATCATAAATTAGAAGAACAAAGAAAAACTGTTATACAAAGAAAGAACTGTTTCACATCAGACTTTGAGAAAAATATCAGACCTTTTGGTATAAATATGACTGCGCATAAACAAGCTTTGGGTGTTTGCCATAGAGATCTGACAGCATCTGTGTTACATGCTTGTAGATCTGAAAAGAAAAATGTGATAGTAAAGCGTATTAACTGAAACAGTTATCTTTGTGTATTTATTGTACTCAGTATAATACAGTAATAAGACTAGTTGATTACAATAAATAGTTAAATGAACTGTGGTATGCATGTATGTAAATGCAATTAACAGCAAGAAACCAACAGAAGGCAGTATATAATTCTTCAAGCCTGACATATTAATGTGACTGTTATATTGCTTTCTTGTCAACTTTACAGAATTCATTACAAGTCCCCTTTAAATTAGTCATACATACATGATATAAGGAAAGTGATGAAATTTTCCTAGTCCCATAAGATACCATGGCTTTTATGCTGTAAAGAATGACTCTATAAAGCGTCACGGGCATCTAAAACCCCCGCAGCAGGAGTGTTTGCATTTTATTCCTGAATGAGCACTATATAGAGTGTGTGTACAAGTGAGTGGTACAAATGAATTACCATGGCAGGATGGGCCTGTATTAGCTGAACGAACACTTAAAATGTAGAGTACAACATGCTTGACAGCTTTTAAGTGAATGTTCATGTAAGAGAAACCCCATAATATCGAAACAAAGAGTTTGGAAAAATTATAGTTGGCCAGCCATCAGGAAGCCAACAGATGATGGCTTTAATGTACTGTTCACCATTAATACCCCCCCAAAAAAACAAAAACAAAACAAATCAACAAACAAAATAAAGTGAGGGGCTTTGCCTGCCACACCCCCAATGTGGGGGGCTGTGCCTCCCACACCTCTCCTACTTAAATATACCAACTCTGAGATCGAACCACAGTGGAGGCCTTCATAACATTACACAGGGTGAATGACGAGACCGCACCACAGTGGAGGACTGTAAGAATGGCTAGCCATTATGAACATTCTGATGTCAGCCGTTGCCTTCCTGATTGCTGGCCAGATATAACATTTCAAAACTCTTTGTTTTGACATTCTTAGGTTTCACTTAGATGAACGTTTGCTTAAAAGCTGTCGAGCATGTCGTACTCGACGTTTTAAGTGTTCGTTCATCTAATAGGGAATCACCAGGGCTAGCCACCCAGTGGTGTAAACCATGGCTTAAGAAGATTGTTGTTGCTGAAGTGGCACCCTAACCCCACGTGTAAAAAAGGATAAAGGGTTTGAGGACAGATGGATGGATCACTATATACATTTAGAGTGTGTGTGCAAGTAAGTGGTACAAGTGAACTACCACAGCAAGGCTAGCCACCTAGTGATGTAAACCTTGGCTTGACATGATTGTCATTGCCCCCTTTAAATTAGTCATACATGACATAAGAAAGTGATGACATTTTCCTAGTACCATGAGATACCATGGCTTTTAAGCTGTAAATAATGTCTTTATAAAGCTTCACAGGCATCTTACACCCCGGCAGCAGGAGTGCTTGCATTTTATTCTTGAATGAGCACTATCTAGAGTGTGTGTGCAAGTGAGTGGTACAAATGAATTGCCATGGCACGATGGGTCTATATTAGCTGAACAAACGCTTAAAATGTCGAGTACAACATGCTTGACAGCTTTTAAGCAAAAGTTTGTGTAAGGGAAACCTCATAATATCAAAACAAAGAGTTTCAAAAAATTATAGTTGGCCAGCCATCAGTAAGCCAACGGCTGATGGCCAAAATGTACTGTACACCATTAATAACCCCCCAAAAAACAAATCAATAAACAAAATAAAGTAGGGGGGCTTTGCCTGCCACACCCTCCAATGTGGGAGGGCTGTGCCCCCTACCTCCCCTACTTAAATATACCAACTCCGAGATCAAACCACAGTGGAGGACTGTAAGAACAGCTAGACAAGATGAACATTCTGACGTCAGCCATTGCCTTCCTGATGGTTGGCCAGCTATAACATTTCAATACTCCTTGTTTTGACATTCTTAGGTTTCACTTAGATGAACGTTTGCTTAAAAGCTGTTGAGCATGTCATACTCGACATTTTAAGAGTTTGTTCATCTAATAGGGAACCGGCAGGGCTAGCCACCCAGTGGTGTAAACCATGGCTTAAGATGATTGTCGTTACTGAAGTGGCACCTAACCCCATGTGTAAAAATGGGTAAAAGGGTTGAGGACAGATGGATGGATCACTATATACATTTAGAGTGTGTGTGCAAGTGAGTGGTACAATTGAACTACCACATCAGGGCTAGCCACCCAGTGATGTAAGCCCCGGCTTGACATGATTGTCATTGCTGATGTGATACCCTAATCCCTTGTGTAAAAATGGGTAAAGGGGTTGAGGACAGATGGATGGACCACTATATACATTTCTTTCATAACCTGTTACAAGCCATTCAGAGCAGTTTTATAGCTCTAACCAAACAAAGTAGTCAAATTCCAGGCTTTTGTATAGATTATCATTTTGTAGTCTATGTTATGAGCACTGACAGACTCTCCCCCACACTCTTTCTGAGGTATTTAAGCTAGCACTACAATTGGAAAGAATGACAATTCAAGAGCTGGTAACACTTCAAAGGACTTGTTCTGTTACTCACTAATGTCTGTCGCAGTAGGAATATTTTGTTGCTGTTGTGAAAATGAATGTTGGAGAAGTATGCTAATGTGCTTGCTATTTTCAGTCAAAAGTATTTTATAAGCATAGTATAAAAAAGTTCAACTATCTGTTCTTGAATTTGTATTAGATTATTTTTAAACAGAGGTGCACATCTTCATATACTGTATTATATTTTCACACATTTGTTGAATTGTTACCCCATGATTTATATTGCAGCATGACTCCCTCACCAAAACAATAATCCTTAAACATGGCATCAGTAGTTCTGTGTGTTAAGTCCAACACTTTCTATAAAACTATTGTAGTTACAGCAATTAACACATATAAGTGTGTCACTGTGCAACATATGTAGTCAGCCATTTGGATTGTCATTTTTTAGATGCTCAGTGTGAGACAATCTTACTAAAATGTGAGATTATACAAGATAAATCATGCCCTCATCAAATGAAAAAAATAATTATTTTCATCTTATTATCAAAATGAAGATACTGTTGTGCAATGTCTATTGTTTATACTACTTTATATGACATTAAGCATAATGTAGCAACAAGAACTTCTGTGATATTCAGAGAAAGGTCAGAAAATATTTTTTTTCTAAAATTTGAACACATTTACAATTTTCATGCCACCACAAGACAGAAATTCCCAAATCAGGATTGCTCTGGAGAAAGATGGACAAGTTGCAAACCTGTCAGCTAGATGCATTGATATTGTCCTCTACCTCTTTGCAATAAAGACAGTGGAAAATACTTCATAGCTCTCTGCCTTTCTCTAGCATCTGCTGAGCTCCTGACATCAGCAGGGCAAATTTCCCATCTGAAATTGTCAGCAGTACCTGACTAGGAAAACTAGATTTCTCTGTGTCTATGGTATGTCATGCAAGCTAAGACAAATCCCTCTGCAAAGCATGTGAGACGTTATGCTTAAAAAAAAATTGGGTGGACCTTCCCATCCTTTGATTCCAAGACAAAGAAATTAAAGTTTTAAAAAGTGCAAACAGGTTTCTTTACCTACGCAATTCTGGGACCATACTGTAGGGAGAAAAATAACCTAAGGGTCAAGTTAAACTGTTTGAGCACAGGGAATTTTCTTCTAAGCTGTAAATAATTGCTCTATAAAGCTTCCAGGGCACATGTGGAGACTATAAACCATATTTCGTTGATGTGTTCATTTTTCACATACCGGGGGAAGAGAGAATGAGATAAAAATCTGCACTAATGTTAGCTAGGTATGTGCAATTGTGCATGATGGAAGAAAACTACAGGGAAGTGATGTTTAAAACTGACAAGGGATGAGGATATGTGACATACTGTTCCTGAATCACATCACACTTTGAAGTGAAGCAGAGCGCTTCTATGACACTGTTCAAAAGGAACCTGGATGAGTGGATGGGCACCGTAAATTCTTACTGGGAATAGTGCCCACAACACTCCTGGACATGAGCAGTCGTTAATAAATACAGCCCTGGGTATTGACTATTGTAGCTATGGTATTACATTGGGATGAAATGGCTAGGCTTAAATGACATCTGGGTCAATAGCCTAGCAGCCTCCTATGATCCTATGATCAGCCTTTAGTAAGCAAAATAATGGCAGAAGTCAGAGAAAGTTTTGGGATGATTATCATGCGTGGCTTTTTCCAGCAAGTAGAAAGAAAAGTTTGTGGTGGCACCATATATAATGCTGTGTTGTAACCTCAAGGTCTAAATTCCATGACTGAGGATCTGATGCTTCTTAACTACAAGGCTATAGTATGTCCAAATGTTGAGTACAGTGTGCAGTTCTCAAGAACACATATGGAGAAGAACATACACATGGTTGCGAGTAGGAGTTCAGAGGAATGGCACCAGAATGTTGCACTAAATGGCAGAGAATTAATAAGAGCAAATATTCATGTAGATGGCTGTGTTCTCACTAGAGACCCAGTTCATAGGTAATTGGGTCTCATGACCATTTATACCTTGCCAGTGCTCAATCTCAGGCTGCATCCACTTTCTCTAAGAAGGCTAGGTCTTTCACACTTGGGGTGAGTTTGTAGGTACTTATTGAATCATCTAGATTTCATTGGAGGAATGATATTGTATTACAATGTTTAATTCACAGAGGAAGACTATTCCTGTTATGAGGGAGATGCTGTATGATGAATCTGTCTCTCCTTCACATTTGATGTATTTGCTGTTGGACATTTACATTCCTGGTTCTGACATTTATCAGACTATTAGAACTGCAGAAATGAAGGAGATATAACACAACTGTGTCTGTGGTCTTTCTAGCTGTTTGATATGTCTAATGAGTTATGTCCCAAAGGGAGTATTGTATTCAATATTTGGTCTATTCAGTGATGAATACATAAGGGAACAAGGACCTCCTTATATCTGAATTATTGGAAAATATTTTCTGTAAGTAAAAATGATTCTGTTGCTACTGCTGTCAAATAATAATTGAAAGTGAGGGATTTATCAGCCCATGTTAGAAAGTCCCTAACTACATTTTTTTGATGTGTGTGGTATTTATAATGTGCGCTGAAGGGAGAGGTCATCTACCCAATATGACTATATTGAACTTTTTCTCAATTTAATTTGAGCCACAACAGGTGTTCTTGAGTTGGATTTCTTACTGAAGGGTTTGGGTATCAGAGGGGACTTGACAAAAACTCTCGGTTTGCAGTCATCTGCAAACTTAGTTAGCTAGAGGTCATGGGCTGGACACCAGAAAATTAAATGTCAAAAAGGAGGAGTCCCCAGACTGAGCCCTGGGGTACTAAAGGTTACTTTAATACTTTCTGATGAGACATCTACCACTTGCACTGTGTAGAGCCTGTCTTTTAGCCAATTTGCTATCCATCTTACCACATAGAAATCTATTTTTAAAGCATTAAGCTTCCCTATCATGCCAGCCTGAAGTATGGAGTTGACCACCTTGGCCAGTTCAAAATATAACATGTACATGAGAGCCTGTGCAATCTACTTGAAGAATTTAACCAGATTCATCAGGGAGGGTCTTCCTTGACAAAGGCAAATGGTTGCAGGTCAGGCCTTATGAAATGTTTAGTATCATAGTTTATGAGGTCAGTTATAACATGTTCATGTATGACCTTTTGAAAGGGATCACCACAATGGTGTAGCAAACATCAGGACAAAACATATAGATTAATATGGGTTTAACAATTTGGGGAGGAACTGTCCAAGGGCATGCTTAGTGCTGTTTATTAAACAAAGAGTTGTGTTGTCAGATGCTATGGAAGAAGAATTTTTGATCTTAGAAATCACCTTCAGTATATGCATCCTTGTGATAGTAGTGGGTTTGTTTGGATTTGTGGACTTTGTATAAAGGCTTCAGGAGTGAAGTTAGCACTGAAATTGTTTGCTAGTGTATTGGCAAGGGCTATTGAGTCAGATTGAGAGGATGCCAATTTGAAAAGATTCAGACCGATGTTGGGAATTATTCCTTGTTTTTTTGACATACCTAAAAGAGGATAATTTATAATTTTCCTTAGATTCAAGTGCTAATGGCTAACAATACATACATGCCCATGATTATTTCAGGCACCTATGAATGGGTTGTCTGAAAATAAAGAATTTAGAAATAACAAGAGACATGTTGCAGTACAGCAAATAATATATAGAGATACACATTTCCTACTTTAAGGACAAAGACTTGGACACATGCTATGGATTATTACTCTAAACAGTAGTGAACAAGGAATGCACTAAGCTATCTTAGGGGATATTGGCATATGTAGAGTAGGGAATTGGAAATACAGAGGAGAATGAGCAGTAGAACTCTGAGTGAATTTAAGCAGCATAGCTATGTTGTTGTTCAATTTGACATTTTTCATTATTTACCATGAAAGTCTGACTTGGAACAAAGCCAACTTTCAGCAGAGACCTGGGGAAAAACACTCCAGACACATGTTTTTGAAATGTGGGAAGAAACTAAAGTGCACAGAGGAAACCACATGAGTGCAGGGAAGACATGCAGATTCTGCACAGAAGGCACTCCAGCCAAGAATCGAACCAGACAACCTCTAGATGTGAGGCAACAATGCAACCGCTGCACCACCACACCTTTAGTGCCTTACTTGTATATTACAGTTTGAGAGGGTAGACCTCCAGACAGTATTGCTCACTGATATAGTAGCAATGTATCCATACCCAAGTGCTATTGTCTGTTATGTTGCCAGAGATCATACTCCCTCAAAGTGATAGATAGTTTTTCACTGTGTGCTGTTGATTGCTCTTTTTACGAGGTGAGTGAGAATAATAAAGTAAAGGAGATGATATATATGGGGAGGGAGGTGCAGAGAGATTACTCCCTATTTTCATTTGTGGTATGTTAGCAGATAAACTGCATAGGCTGTAGTACCATGTATACAAAGATCTATGCATTTGAGCTGTCAGTGACAAACTGTAGTTGATGTGCAGTTGTGAAGTGGGCTGAAAAATTTACAGGATTCATTGCTGATCTGGTACAATAACTGTGTCTTTCTCTCATTAACTGGTTTAATTGTAACATATTATAAAGGTTAAAAACAAAAGTCACACACTTAAACTGACAAACCTAGAACAAAACAACCTACACAGATCCAGCAGCCATCTGGGACCACACAGTTTGTTCAAAAAGTTGAATGCATTTGTTTGGGTGTGAGTAAAAAAAAATTAATTGAATAATTAATATTGTTAGATGATTTTAAGGGTACATAAACCTTTCATTTACTTTACTCTTTGTTCAGTTGAAGTCCAGTGACTAGGATGAAAGCACTTCATTTTTTGAATAAACTGTGCAGTCCCTGATGGCTCCTAGGTCTGTGTTTGACATATTATACAGTGTCAAAGAAGATGTGCATAAGAGACATTTAATCTTCACTGGGTGATAATATGGATTCATGTCTGTAGATCGAATGTTCTGAATGTGGACTCCATAACATCAACAGTCAGAATGTTGAAACTGAAAAAAATCCAGGCAATTTGCAGGGGGGCAAGGCCCACTGCAACCTCACACCTCTCTGGCAATATATATATATATATATATATATATATATATATGTATATATATATATATATATATATATATATATATATATATAGATATGTATATATACATACATACATACATATGTACTATAAGATTGTGCTACAGTGGGAAAAGGGCCAGTTTCCCAATCCCCACTGCATAGCAATTTCCTACAGCTTCCCAGATGTAATACAGTACCGCAGTACTTCTCAATTCCTCGATGACCACTGTACTTCAATTTCCTACAGTTAGCTTCCAATGTACTACAATACTGCAGCACTTTCAGTTTCCATGTTTTGACTGTCAGTGTTGTACACTTAGCATGCAAAACATTTGATCTTAAGACATGGATCTGACAGTATAAGATGCAGTGCAGAAGTAATTAATTCAAATTGTACTAATGCATACAACTACACAGTTCCCTTTTATTTTCTTAATAATCTCAAGGACATGAAGCATGCTAAATGCAGTAAGTAATTTCATCATTTAAAATTAAGCAGCATGTAAACATTTTGAATAATAAAATAAAGAAAAGCATGTGGTAGTACAAATGGCAAACATACAAAACGTTTCAGTTCAGGATATATGCAGCTTTTCACAAAATGTTTGTCGATTGACTAAATTATTGAAAAAAACAACACTAATACTCAATTGAAAGTTATGCATGATCTTCAGTAAAATTTTTTTCAGCAAGATTCTTCAATTGGGCAGTGAAGTTTAATGCATTTTCATGATTTAAAGCACATTAAGAATAACATTATTCTTGACCAGATGTATTTCAGAAAAATGCCTTCTTAGAGTAAACGCAGTCGTTAGGAAATTATGGTAAAATCAGTGAGAGTTATAAGCTTGTCTGTCATACGGTGATGTTTATTAAAGGGTGAAATGTAGAACATGAAAAACATTTTCAGTACATGGTGCTGAAAAGGGTCTACATTTACTTTCGAGAAAAGAAAGATGTCAACACCTTGCTTCTTGTCACATAAAAACTTGTCCTTCCAGATATAAGGGTGATAATGGGTTGCCTACAGCAAGATTACACTTGTACGAACAAAAACTACAGCCATCAAACATTGAGCAGACCACAGTGTGAATTTTGAAGATCCTAACACAGGAATCCTTTCTGAAGTAAGAGAGATATGGAACAAATTCATTTGGTTCATTCATTAGCATCTTGTCAGGTGTTTCCACTTAGCAGAACCAACAATACAGTAGTTTTAAAACTTTTCACAATATAAAGACTCAGCAACATCACTTCACAGACACGACATAGAAATGGTTCCTCTACCCTTTTGTATGACCCTGCATTCTGAAAGCAGACCACAGAATGTATTTGCAAGGCAGCAGTTATGTAGGAAATTATATTTGTAGAGGCCTAAATTTCTTTGTTTTTAGTGCCTCTGTTTTCATTACTTTCTACTTAGATAAAATATATTGTTTTTAAATCAAAATGTTTCACCCTGCTTGCAAACTTAAGACATACTTGAACATGTTCCTTGTCATCCATTATCCTTGCTTGCCAACGCTGCAGTTGTCTTGTTTGATTTAGCATTGCTGGGCATGCTCACTGCATTTGCTTTCTTCTGCACATGTAAAACCAAATCTCTGTGCATCCAGCAGTATGAAAAGAATGTAACTGCACAGTCTGCACAGTATACTATGGTACTGCACTTTACTAAATCATATGTAGAATATTGTTCATGTTTAAATTATTGATATCTCACAGTTCTGGCAATTCATTGACAATACAGTCATATTTCTTAAAATACAATTCTTATAATTCTTACAGCATTGTGCTAATGTATTTCAGATCATATGAACAAACCACACATCAAATAGTGTCCTCATTATTAGGTATCAGAGATAGAAAATCAAATTGTTTATATTGATAAGGTTCAGTATAGGGTAAACCTACAGATGATTGATGTCCAGAATACTCTTCACATCATATCTGCATGGTATTAAATAACCATGCATAAGTTTGAGAATATAAATGACACATTTGGTCTAACAGATGTAACAGACCAGCTCCCTAAGAAAATGATGAAAGCAGAAAGAATTTATACTACAAGTTACCTCACTTAGGCTGCTCTTGGTAATACTAAGAGATATGCACCTGTCATGAACCACCCATGTAAATCTTAGACATCTACCATTCCCTGTCCATAGACAGTGAAAGGCAACACAGAGAAGGAAGTCAAGGGTCAAAAGGTAAATAGGAGGTTCTTCTGTTGTATCATCCGCATTCAGCAGACACAAACCTCTGGATAAAGCTCACCAAATACTAATTAAATGAGCAGAACAGCAGGACTCTGGATGTATATTACCTTACTGTGACTTGTGAAGTGACATGAGATACCTAACATATGGTATTGTGCAGTGACATGGGTAATCATGTGGGGGAAGAACAATATCATAACCAGGGTAGGGTTAAGGAGGTGGCTGCCCTGGGTACAAACTGTCAGGGGTATGATTAACAGTACTGCAAAGTTTTCAAATGGGTGCAACAGAGGTGCTGGGATTCCCTTCAGCAGTTGCTGGTGAACAGAGTGGACATGAAGTATGGGGGTGAGGAGGGGCTTCTGAAATGAATAATGAATGTGTTTAGTAGCATAAATGTAGCACAAAGTAGTCTTTGGAAAACCTTTTTCTGAGGGTGTTCAACTTCTGAAGACTTTTAAAACTTTGCACTCTCACCTTTGGGTTGAAAGGGTGTCAGTCTGGGGACTGTCCAAGGTGCCAAATGACATAGCTATGGCTCTGAGGAAGAAATACACTGGTATGCACTGTATAAGAGATGAGTGTAATATGTAACCTTTTCCATGTTCACACATTGAGTAAGATATGCCAGTTTTTAAAGCAGGCACAACATATACACTGTGTACTGGCATCATGACTGCACCGTGTTCTATTTGCAACACAGCAGCACCTCCAGGCAAAGAACCAGACCCATATATATGGAAACAGGACTAAAGATGGTAATCATTTGAAATGATGTGACCTGCTAGAGAGAGTCCCGAAATGTGGACAATGAATGGTGAAAGAACAGAATGGGCTTACATATACTGACTTACATATATTGAGTCTGAGATTTCTCGGAATAGTCCCTTTCCTTTGAGGTATGGCAATCTCAGAGTTGGTATACATAAGTTTGGGGGGGGTGCAGGTGTGCCCCCACCCCGCAAAAAGAAGTTTAAAGGAGAAAAGTGATTTTCGAGATTCAGTGTTCTCTCTTTTGGTCTTTTTTTTTCATCTTGTCGGGAGTCAGTATTCCGAGTGCCAACATTTCAGCAGGGACCTCAAAAGTCTAGACATACTTTAGACTGAGTTATTAGCAGTTATCTTAAAACCCTTGAACAGGTATGTCATAAATCTCACCATAGAAATCGAACTGAATAAGTTTGTTGGATTCTTTGTAAATGAGGTAATAGAATATTTGCATCTTCAGTTACTTTTAACTGATTATTTACTTGCAAAAAGTGTTATCCCTACATACCCATGAATGAGTGACTATTGTTCTGTTAATAGGTAGTATCATATTTATGATGGATTGGCCATCAATTTAGTGTCTGCAGTTAAATATGTTCATTGCTGTTATAGGTTCATAGGTTCATAGGTTCATACTAGGCTATCTGCCCTGGGGCAATTATAAGCCTAGCCCGATTCTGTATGGCTTACGCCACCCCTTGATTTGAGTATACTGCACCCATTTTAAGGTTTAGTTTACTGTGCCTCTGTCCAATAGTGACACGGGAGTAATCCCTGGGACAAACCTACGATCCCCCATCCACTTATCGAGATTCTTCTTGAAGAGATTCAGTGAGGTGCTTTGCCTCACATGAACTGGAATTCTATTCCAGAGCGAAGGGAGCCTCTGGGTTATGAACCTGTCCCTCCAGCAAGTTCTATTTATTTCTGTGCTGAGGATCAAGTCCCTTGAGCGTGTGGCTCTAAGGGATTTAGATTTACTGAGGTGGAGCATGCCCATTAATTCTGGATTTGACATAGCATTGTATGTCAGGCATAGATCGCCTCGAAGTAGGCGGTATGCAACTCAGTAGAGCTGGAGTTTTTTTAACCCAGCAGCATATGGCATCTGTTTGAGACCCTTGATCCTCTTGGTGAGATACTTTTGGGGTCTTTCTAATTGCTGCAGGTGTCGGGTAAGGTACATCCCAAAAGGGGCATTGTATTCTATGATGGGCCTGATGAGGGATGAATAAAGGGGCATGATTACCTCTCTTGATCTAGATGTGAAACCCTTCGTGATGAGGTGGGCTATGTAGAAGGTCTTTCTAACCACTTTGGCAATGTGGTTTTCAAAGGAGAGATTGCTATCAACTTGGGTCCCCAGGTCCCTAATAACTTTCTCTGTACTTAATGGGTTTCCGCCTATGTGGTAATTTGTGGGCACATTGTTTTTGCCAAAGGGTATGACTATACATTTTTGGCATTTAGCTTTAAACCATGGCGCTGGCACCAGTTATCTGTCTCTGTGAGACCTTTTTGAAGGATGTTTGTGTCAGCTGGAGAGTTGATTATGGCGCCCAGTTTGCAGTCGTCTGCGAACGTGGTGAGCCATCGTCCTCCCATGTTTGCCTGTACCTCGGAAAAGTATATACCGAACAAGAGTGGTCCCAGGACAGAACCCTGTGGGATGCCACTTGTGACCGGTTTTGAGTCTGACATGGCTCCAGCAACTCTCACTCTGTGGGTTCTGTCTTTGAGCCAGTTTGCGACCCATCTTGAGACATAGGGGTTTATATTTAAGCTGGATAGCTTATCTATGATGCCCGAGTGGGGTATTGTGTCAAATGCCTTTGCAAGGTCCAGATAGGCTGTGTGGACTACCTTCCCTTCATCTATGGCTTTGGTGACTGTTTCAAAGAAGTTAACCAGGTTCAAAAGGCAGGATCTGCCCTTGACAAAGCCGAACTGGGTAGGATCTAGTGTCTGTAGGTCCCCAATGTCTTTGTTTATGAGCTCAATGATGATCCTCTCCATAGCCTTGCAGACTAAGCTAGTCAGGCTTATGGGTCGATAGTTTCCAGGGTCCGTAGAGGCTCCACCTTTGTGGAGTGGAACCACTGTTGCTGTACGCCATTCTGTGGGCACATATCCTGTAGTGAGGCTGAGATTGTATAGCTGTTTTATTTGAGGGATTAGTTCCTCTTGTAGTTCATGTAGGATGCAACCTGGGACGCCATCTGGTCCCATGGAAGCAGTGCTTTTTGCTTTGGAGAGGGCAGCCTTCACCTGAGCATCTGAGATGTTTGGGAGGCAGCCCTCTGCCGGGATAGATACTTCCTCTTTTGGGAGGGGGGGAGAAGTTTGCACTGAACCTGTCTGCCATGATATTGGCAATGTCTGTGGATTCAGTGTATTTTTGTCGTTTAGAATCAACTCAGAACAAGTCTGGGAGTTGCATCCCAGGTTTCTAACATAACTGAAAAAGCTTTATGATTGTCTTTGGTGTCCTGTGCAATTTTTCTCTCGAAGCTGGCCTTGGAGGATTTTATGAGGGATCGTAATTTTTGCTAGTACTGATCAGAGATGCCTTCCTTATTAGGGATTTTGCTCTATCATGTAGTAGCTTCCTCCTTCTGTTGTACAGTTTATTTATGGCAGGGGTCCACCAAACTGGACGCCTGCCTTTGGATGATTGGGTCTTGGTTTTGTTTGGGATAGCATGATCCATGCATTCCTGGAGATGTCCGTAGAATGCATTTATATAGGATTCTGCAGTTTGGGCTGTAGTTTCCACTGGCCCTGGGGCCTTGAAGGATTCCACTTGGGTTTTGAGAAGTGAGAGGTTCACTTTTGAGAAGTTTTTCACTGTGGTTTTCTGGGCTGGGGGTGGGGTCGGGATGTGGACATCCAGTGAAATTAATTTATGGTCTGATCTTACCAATGAGGGATATACTTCTGGTGTGGAGCATAGAGTCCCCATGTTGGTAATGATCAGGTCTAGTATGTTGTCCCCTCTTGTGGGAGTGGTGACTAGTTGTTCCATAGCATTTGAGTTTATAATTTCCAGGATTCTTTGGGCTAAGGTGCTGGGGCTTGAGTAGTGCTCCTGGTCAATGTTTGGGTAGTTGAAGTCGCCCAATATAATGGTGTTCAGAGAGATCTTCATGTTCTCCAATGTTTTCAGGAAGGCCGAATGGGATTCCTGACTTTGAGAGGGTGGTCTGTAGGATGCTATAAACTGAAAAGCAGTCTTGCCCACTGTTAGTTGCACATGGATGGTCTCCGATACTTCGTGCAATGCCACTAACCTGGAGGTGTGGATATCCCTGATAAATATGGAAACTCCCCCTCCTTTTGTGGTTCGGTCCGGGTTTTGGGGCCGAAAAGCATGATATGAGGTATAGCCTGGTAGTGCTGGGGTGCTCTCTGGAGCCTTGAACCAGGTTTCTATCACTGCACAGATATCAATGTTCTCCATACTGAGGAGAGCTTCGAGTGCGTGCATCTTGAGGTTAAGACTTCTGGCATTTAGCAGCATTACCCTTAGTTTCTTGTTCCTTGTGCTGTCTATGGGGGTGGGTTTGACTTTTGAGCCTTGCCTAAAAAAGGCACTATGGGGGTGGCAAGAGCCTTTGCCAATATCCGAAAGCCCAGTGGTGATAGGTGCAAGTGCATTTAAATGGACTCACTTGCATTGTGTGTTTCTACTCCCTCTACTGGTGGCAGATTATTAATACACACTGTAGTCGCCTGTGGTTCTGAGTGATCTTGCTGTAAGCTACAGGTTTGCTAATTACTAGTAAAGCTGCTGCTCTCTTCTTCAAGCCCCTCACATATGACAACATTTGGTGGTAGTCTTCAATAACAATGCACACTCTGACCCAAACAGAAGAGCTACTATCCTTGCTGACTAATTTAGTGCAAATGTTACACTGTCCGCAGTTATAGTTATCCCACGGAGAGTGCTGGAGAGAGTGGAAAGGACAGGACAAGAGTGAGTGGCTGTTGCTGGTTCACTCCTCTAGGGAGGTGGTGTGTTTCGGCACTTGGGTGACAGGGGCAGTACAGGATTTGGCTTCCATGCAGTTCAGGACTAGAGAGCATGTACTGCTGTGAGTGCTGTATCACAGAGATAACATTTATGTAGAGGCATGCAGGCATTTTCAGAAAACCATGCAGCAGCTGTGGAGCTCTAAGGAAGCTGCTACCATGTTTTGGTGCTCTATAAAAAAGTGTGAATTCTGCATTATTACCAACTGATTTCACTCCTTTCTGTATATCCCCCACACACACACACACATACTTTAGACTCAGTGATTTGTTCAACCTAGGCAAGAAATGTTTTGGCTATTAACCTAGGCATGGACACTTGCACTGCTTCATGGCTCACTAGATTCAGGATAAAACAAGTATTGATGTTTTTGTACTCCGGGCACAGTCAACGTCCTTCAGAAGCAGGAATGATTGGATCAATTGGGCACTGCTAGAGAGGACATTATTTTGATTTAGACAGACTAGGGGAAAAACATACTTTCGCTACAGAGATGTCAGCACTAATACATTTGTTAAAGAAATGTAACCATGCAACAGTGGTAATCATAGAGGATGATGTATAGCCTTTTCTCATTACAATTTTGCAATACACTGTAATATGGCAGGATGGCATGTCTTTTACTGCATGGAATGCTTCCAGGTATCCCAAAATTCCTAGGCTAAGCTGGAGAATGTAATATCAATGCCTTTTCAAAACATTACAGTATGGAATCCAACAAAGCATTCAAAACCTAGAATGCTGTTTCTAGGATAATAAGAAGTATGTTCCCAATGGAACTATGGACCGGCAGTGTGGGGACGATGCACATTATATGGCATACTTTGATCTTCAAGAGCATACATTTTCCATGAATATCATTGGTTGGCACGTACTCCCAAAATGCTTTAATGCTGATCATAATATAACAATCACTGCAAGTAAAATATTGACCAATATGGTCATTGCTCATAAAGTTAATATGACATGTGGAAGACTGAACCACTATAAAGAAAGTGTAGATCAATGTGTGTGCATGTACCTTTAAGAAGCTATCCAAGGGCTTATAGAAGTGTATAAATACTGAGCATGTGCAAGTCTGATTGCCATTTTGTAGTAAGCTGTTCAGATGTAAGCATGTATGTATGTAAGATCTGCCTGTTAACTAGTTTGTTTGTATTTTATGATGCTGCTATACATCCTGATGTGCTTCTATATATTAAAGCATCTAAATAAAATACCCTGCCTGCTTGTCTTCTGTGTTAGATAGAGACACAAGCAACATGGTGTCAGGAGTGGCATGTCTAAAGGGCCTGAAGTTAGAGTCGGCGTGGCTAAAACAACGTAAGGCACTTGCTTGGGACTGGTGGAATATACAGGAGTGAATCATCTCTAAAATCTGCATACGTTGTAAAACAGGTCAGAAATGAATTTTAGATATTAAAACTTGCTCAGCACTATTTCTTATTCACAAAATATGAAATGAGGCACACAGAACATTTTAAATGACAGTCATATAAACCAATATGTATATTGATAAAAATATTCAAATTACTACAGAAAATGATTGAAATAAAGTCTGAATTCCATAAAATGAGTAAAATAAGGGGAAATGACTGCATTCTCGCAAAGCATATAGTTTCGTATTAAGCAAAGATATTCAAGTTATCATAAGTGCATAAAGGGTTCACATGTTTGTTCAGTGTTCCAGTAAAGCTATTTCACGAAGTACAGCCATTACAGGGCATATTTCACAAAGTACAGTATTTCAAAGAGTTTATTGTGCTTTGGATGTTGTTACAAGCTCACAGAACAGTTCGTTAGTAGATAATTACAAGGGGCATATTTTCATTGTGTATAGTTTTTTCAGTTTGTGTATACTTTGTGGGCATGGCAGATAGATTTTGAAAACCCAGTGCGCTTGTCTTTGACAGTAATATTGCTGAGAACCAGAGAATGTTTGAGCAAGAGTATGACATTTTCATGCAGGCTGCATTTTCTGATAAAGTTGACCATAGAAAGGCATTTATTCTGCTTAATTTAGCTGGGTCAGAAGCCATAGAAAGGGAATGTTCATTTGTGTATGCACCTGCTATCTATACTGGAGAAGGGGAAAACTGTCATATTGTTGTACCGGCTAAGTGAAGGGAGGACCCTGAGTGCTTTAAACATAAATTTAGAGAAATGTGTATCCCCCAGTCAAATGTTACAATGGAAAGGCACTTATTTTACACCATGGATCAAAAGCCTGGTGAAACTTTTGCGGCATATATAATTTACCTGATAAATAAGGTTAAAACATTTAGATTTGTTGATTTAAGGGATAAGTTGATAAAGGACAGACTTGTGTGTGGTATTAAAGATGATGCTGTAAGAAAGATTGTGGTTTGTGACATTGATTTAACTTTGAATGAGGCCATTGAGATTTGTCAGCTATACGAGCTCACAGAAAAACACACACATATGCTTACAAATGAGAACAGCTCTAGAAAGCACAGTGATAAAGCTTATGTTGATAGTATGCAGCATGTGGTTAAAAGAAACAGGTCCAAACATATGGCAGCAACTGTAGTCCCTGCTGCACTCACTGGTAAATCCCAGAACTTTCTAGCAAATTCCAGAGTTTGCAGTCTCAGTTAAGCATAAGAGTGAGCCAGTGAACTCAAAGCATAGACCCAACCAAGTTTCATTGCCAACTGTCATAACTGTGGTGGAAGTCATGAATCTAAAAGTAAAAAATGTTTAGCTTTTGGTCAACAATGTCACAAATGTAATAAATGGAATCACTTCAAAAGGTTTTGTAAATTAAAATGCTCACATCCTTTTTATTAAAAGGGAATATTTTAAGAAATGAGTAGATCAATTAGAAAGCTATGAAGTAAGGTTGCAGGCTACTCTTTATATCGATGGCTTGTCAGTGCTTCATGAAACAGTTAATGCAGTAGATTTAAAGGCAAAGAATGAAGTATTTTGTACTGTTTGGATAAATGGCAAACTCTTAGAGCTCAAAGTTGATACAGGTTCCAAGTGAAATGTTATGTCAGCAGAAACATTTGCTAGAGTGTGTCATGATAAAAGGTTTGATTTAGCAAGGTGTGCAAAGCTTGCTGCTTATGAACATGAAGAAATTCATACTGAAGGGTGAGTAGCGCTTTTATGTTACTCTGCTGGAAGAAGCTATGACTTGTTATTTTATGTGGTCAAGAAACACGTCCAGTCATTATTAGGGCTCAGAGACAGTTTGAAAATGGGACTGCTTTCGTTTAATAAGGAAGTCCACCAAGTCAACTTAAAAGACCACTACTCTAATTTTGCCCAGTACACTTTTTCTACTTATGCTGATGTTATCGAAGTCAAACTAGGCAAACTTCCAGTTGTGCACTCCATGACGTTAGACCCAGAGGTCATCCAGTTATTAGGCCAGCACATAAAGTTCCAATAGCCATGCAGGACAGAGTCAAAGTTGAAATAGATAAAATGGTGTGACAAAGTGTGATTTGCCCAGTTGAAACTCCAACTGAATGATCTTTCATGATGGTAGCTCATAAGAAAAGCTCAGATGACACCAGAATATGTATTGACCAACAAGATTTGAACACAGCACTAAAAAGACCTCATCATCCAATGCGCACAGTCGAAGAAGTCGCAGCCTTGATGTCAAATGCCACTATTTTTTCTGTCTTAGATTCAAAGAGTTCATTTTGGCAAATGCAGCTTGACAAGAAATCATCATTGCTCACTACATTCAGTGCTCTGTTTGGCAGGTACAGATTTTTGAGAATGCCATTTGGGATAAATTCTGCAAGTGAAGTCTTTCAGTGTGCAACAATGCAAATTTTTTTCTGGGTATCCTTGTGCTATTATAGTAGACAGCATGCTAGTAGGAGGTCATGGTGAAGTTAAGTATGCATGACAGAAACCTCAGAAAAGTTCTAGAAAGGGCATGTCTAATGAATCTTAAGCTCAATCCACACAAAAGAAAATTCAGGCTACAAGAAGTTACTTATATTGGTCATCTATTTACTAGTACAGACCTATGACTAGACCCTTGTAAACAAACAGCAGTTCTCGAGATGCCAGCTCCAGACAATGTTCAAGCCCTGCAACATTTTCTTGGTATGGTCAACTAGCTAGGCAAGTTCATTCCAGACTTGAGCCAACTTTCAGCACTGCTCAGACAGCTGACACGTAAAGATGTATCCTGGTCTGGTTAGAGCAACACCAAAGAGCATTTGATCTCTTGAAACAGAGAATTGCTAGTCCGCCAACTCTCAGATACTATGATGTTCACAAACCAGTTACACTTCCTTGCAATGCTTCAAAATTTGGTCTTGGTGCAGTCATTCTACAATAGGATCAACCTATTGCCTATGCATTGAGAACTCTTACCCAAACTGAAATGCAGTGTGCCCAGATTGAGAAAGAACTTTTGGCAATTGTGTTTGCATATTCAAAGTTCCATGATTATGTTTATGGTAAACCTATCCAGACAAAAACAGACCAACCTCTTGTCACTATCTTGAGAAAGCCTATGCATTCAGCTCCAGCCCAACTGCCATGCATGATGCTTAGATTGCAAAAGTATAACTTCAATCTTGTCTATAAGAAAGGCAAACTTTTTTATCTTGTTGATACATTATCCAGATCATCCAGAAACACCAATAGAGACCTTGATTTTGAAGTCATGGAAGTGAGAAATTTTTCTTCCACACGTCTCGATGAGCTGAGAGATCAAACAGCCACAGATCCAGTTTTACAGAGGCACAACCACTTTATCAATCAAGGATGGCCATCAAAGTAATTGAGTTTACCTCAAGTAGTGCAACCTTATTTTCCATATAGAGATGAGATTTTGTCTGACAGTGGTGTCATTATGAAAGGTCCAAAAACAATTGTTCCAAAAGCTTTGCAACAAGAGTACATTACTATCTTGCATCGTGGTCACCCAAGAATTGATTCTAACAAAAGCAGGGCGAGAGGACTAGTATTTTGGCCTTCTACAATTAGGGAGCACTTTCATCTGGTTCAGTGAGTAATAGTACTAAGCCACTTCAGGAACCACTTCAGCTAAACCAAATTCCTGAACTACCTTGGTCAACAGTAGCCACTGATATCTCCAAGTGGAATGGTCAACATTATTTGGTGTTAGTAGACTCTTACTCCATTTGGTTCAAGATTGACTTACTTCCTAACCTTGCATCTAGTACTGTCATTATTAAGATGAAGCGGCATTTTGCAGTGCATAGTCATCCACACAAAGTTATTTCTGACACTTTCACTCAGCTTACAAGCTAACAGTTCACAAGATTTGCTGAAGAATGGGACTTTACTGATGTTGCAAGTAGCCCTGATTACCTGCAGTCAAATGGTTTGGCAGAACATGCAGTTTAAAGTGCAAAACAGTTACTTCTGAAGTCAAGACATGACAATAGTGATGTTTTCCTGAATCTCTTGAATCTCAGAAATGTTCCTCATGATAAACATCTTGGTTCACCTGCTCAGAAACTACTGTCAAGACAAACCAGAACCACATTACCTATCAGTAGTCAACTGCTGGTTGCATGTGTCAAGAGCAACAGGTCAGTGAAAGCTATTCTGTTGAAGAACCGTTTAACCCAGAAGTCCTACTATGATAAAAACCAGCAAACCGCTCAATCCATTATGAGAAGGAGAAGTGGTAAGGATGCTAAAGTCCAAAGGTTATGATCAGATTGGTATCATGAAGAGTTTTGCCCAGATCCGAGGTCATACATTGTGGAATCACAAGCAGCAGCTTTTAGGTGGAATTGGAAACTTTTGAGACCGATGTCTGAGCCTATACCACAGCACATAGCCTGTGAAAAAGACTCTTTATCTCAGAGTTAGTTGTCTGGTGTTCCAATTCCAGATGAATTTTCAGAGGACATTCCCATTCCTGTGACAAATCCAGAAGTTCCTGATATGAGTTGTGCACTGAAGACTGTCCTTGTTGCTAAATGTGGTCCAGACTGTTATGCTATGAGATATGGTCACATCTCTAAACCCTGCAACAAATATGAAGAAATGTGGACATGAACATTGTGTTTTGTTTCTAATGTCAATAGTAATGTATGTCTAACTGTAATGTTGTTTTTCTCAAAGGGCAATCTTTTTAAGGGGGAGGATGTAGACCAATATGTGTGTACTGTATGTACCTTTAAGAAACTATCCAAGGGTTTGCACAAGTGTATAAATACTGAGCGTGTGCAAGTCTGACTACCATTTTGAACTAGTTTGTTCATATTTTATGATGCTACTATCCATCCTGATGTGTTCCTATGTATTAAAGCATCTAAACAAAATACCCTGCCTGCTTGTCTTCTATGTTGGAGAGAGAGATGAGTGACAGAAAGCAATACGAAAATGAGATTCATATGCAAGGTTGTTTCCTAAACTTCTCATCCTCTAAAAGAAAGAAATCTTGACAATGCCAAAAAGAATGAATGGGGGGGGGGGGCAAAAAGCCCCACATCAGGGATAGATTTTAAATATTGCTTTATAAACTTAGAATGTTGGTATAATAACAATTTTTTCTTTAGCCTGCATTTTGCAAAGTATATGAAGTCAGAAATGCAAATGTCTGCCATTTTTAATGACTTCAGTCCTCAATAATTGGAAAACCATAAATTTTATGAGTAGCAGAACAAAATATGAGGCAAAATTCTAGATATTTTGCTAAAATATGGATATCTGAGAGGTATACTGACAGCCATCACAGTTTTAACTGCATAGTCCAAATGTTTGTAATCGCTATCTTGCCACCTGCAAAAACTCTCCATAGCATGCTAAATATGCTTTCAATAGTGATGAGCTCTGGATACAGATTTTATTGTAATGACTCATCTATCACTCTGTCTATCATTTTATCTATCTATCTACCTATCTATCTATCTATCTATCTATCTATCTATCTATCTATCTATCTATCTATCTATCCACCAATCTAATTACTTATTTGAATTCCCTTGTTTGACAGTTGGGGGCTGGGTTTCTCAAGGCCAGAAAGTGACTGCTTATGCAGTCAATCAAACTTGGCATATTCTTCAGTGTAATGGAAGTGTTAGGCAGAATCAGCAATGATCAGTGTATTCAGGAAGTGTGGTCAATGACATTACAGCTCATATTACATGGTATTCACATTACAGTGCAATGATATTTGACAAAATAATGCAAGTTCAGATTTCTGCAAACTGCACTTTATCAGAGGATTTGGAACTACTTTAGTTTTGAATTGCTTATTACTTTTAACTTGATTAAAGACGCTGTGACTTTTTGAACTGATTTCGATATTGGATACTAAAAGGTTTCTGATTTCTGCATGAACAAAAACTGTCCTGTGACAACTGCTCTTTTTTCCAAGACAAAAGCAAAATGAAAACAAAAAACTCTGTCTATAAATCTCTAACCTTGCTGAGAAAGGAGATATGGAAGTATGGAACAACCAAGCAAACTTTTGTGCAAGTGTTTAGCATGGTCACAACCTTTGTGTCTGTCCTAACTGATAATTCTCTTAACTGTTCTGAGCGTAGACTCCTAATTTTAAGGGTTATCCTAAGTATATCCCACTGGATGTCAGTTACAATCTTTCAGCTATGATTTTGGTGATCTGAACCTAATGTATCCATGGTAAAAGAAAGAAAACTGTGATTGTTTTTGATTTATGCTTACAAATATCTAAAGGAACTCAGGAAAAAAAATTGAGAACTGGCAACTGGTAACCAAGTATTATATTTGGTTTGAAACCCTATTGATAAAATGGAAAAAGAGAAACAACTTTTAATGTTTAATTGTTTACATGCCATGATAAGAATAACCTCAAATCATCCTTGGACTGTGTGTGTTTGTGTTTGTGTGTCTTTGTGTGTGCATGTGGGTACCGAAATCTAACTACTGGAAAAACATCATTTATTGTGTTATTTGGAGCCATCTTTTCTGACACAACGGTATAGCACTGGAATTTGTTGCATGAAGTAAGGGAAGTGTGGGGGCAAATTCCCCACATGGGGAGAGGTACCTCTTCTGCTGAAAAAAAATCAATAAATTGAAATGTTTAATCAATTGCAAGTGTGTTAGACCACCTACAGGTGTAACAGTAGCCCCATTTGCTGTTTTTTTAGGTTAAGATTTTCAATGCAAACCATTGTTGGGCCCTATAGTTGATTAGATTTAGTTGTTTTCATTATTTTTATTTATTTATTGATTGATTTATTTTTTCTTGTATTTAAAAAGCTGAATCTCCAAATGTTTTTGTAAATTAAAGTTACATTTCTGGGGAAATACACTAGAACATGCTCATAATGTCTTCCATGGTTCAAAGACAGTCCCTGGGATTCAGTAAGGTTCCATGCAGGAATAGCTTATTCCTGCATGGAAATGACAGTTTAAGAGCAGCATGACAGCGCTCCATGCATAGTAATGAAGGCGCGCTGCCTCTGCTCCTAAATTGACACATTGCATGGATGAGTGCAGGGGGTGTGTCTGAGGACAGAGCTCTGACAATACACATCCCCATGCACTTAAGAATTGCCATTCGGTAATTACAATGAGCAAGAACACTCATAGGAGGTTGCATACCTCCCAAATGTACAGGTCTTCGTAGACTGTCCAGATTTTTCAATCATACATTTGGCCTGTGCCCCATTTGTCCTGGAAAATCACTGGGATGATCTCAGAATTGAAGTCGTTAAATAATGACATACATCTGAGTTTCAGACACCAAATCCTTCAGAAAAGTTATATTAAAACAAATCCTTTTACTCTAGCAACTTACTTATGTTTATAATAGCAATATTTAAAATATGTCCCTAGTTGTACCTCATTTTGTCAAGCTTTGTTCAGATATTTTGCATGAAGAGGTTGAGAGGTATGGAGGGTTGCTAGGATGTCTGCCAAATGTGCAGATGCATGCAGAAATCCACAGCAATAAGTGTAATCTATCCATTCCTAGAGAAAATAACACTAGACATTTTTTTTATCAAACAGATTCAATTTAACCATAATGCATGGGTTTGCCCATTGTTTAGCTAAGCATACTGTAGCTTAAATAGCACAAGAAGATAAATAGCAAGATACGTTCAGGTGAAGCAGTACTGCAGTAGTGTAATTGTCAGAGTGTTCGCTTGGTGAGCAATCATTCCCAGTTCGATCCTCACTGTAGTAAATTAGATTTTCAATGTGAAAGCAATTTATGAATATTTTTTTGCTGTATAACCTACTAAATAACATATATTTGTGAACTGGAGTACGGCATTAAGTTCAGATGTGAGGTGCCATTGTAACAATGTGGTAAAATCCACAGATAAACTCGTGTCCCATGCAGTATATGTACACATGAATCAGGGAAACTAAACAAAGTTATAATGTGTAATGAATGATAAATCAATGCCATATAGCAAATAGTGTAAAATATGTATAGAGTGTCCAAATCTACCACTTTCCCAAGACCCATGTTTCATTTCATTCTAAATTTGTGCAGGGATAAGCAGGAGTAAGCATTTTTAAGCAGTAATAAGTGAGTTTAATCCTGTTTGCCCAAGGGTAAGCAATGTGCACACAGGTTAAGCAATTTTGAAGCTAACTCTCTGTTAGCATATTTAACCAGAAGGTAGCATTGCTTACCATCGCGCAAACCTGAGCAAACCCACTTACAACTGCTTAAAAGAGTCTTAATCACTCTGTATCCAACAGCCCCTGTTCTGCCCAGCAACAAAATAAACAGCCCTTGCAGGTCTTGAACCCAGGACCCTGTACACTATAGTCACAGCAGTTAACCAGTAAGCCATCGTCACTGTACATAAAGTTGAGGTATATCCAAACAGATCCTCACTATAGCAAAATCACAGTTTACATGTGAAAGGAATCTATAAACAGTTTTATGTTCTATAACCTACTACATAACATATATATGTGAACTGGAGTTTGGCATTAAGTCCAGATGTGACTTGTCATTGTAATAAAGTGGTGAAATCCCCCAATAAACACAAGTACCCCATACAGTGTACATACACATGAATCACAGATACTAAACAAATATATAACATGTAATGAATGATAAATCAATGCCAAACAGCAAATAGTGTGAAAATATAAAAATAAGCAATGCTAAGTATTGCACATCTCTGCTTACTAGGTGTAAGCAATGCAAAGCCCAGCTAAATCAATTTGCCCATTGGAATACCGCTTTAAGCAATGCCAACCATAGGTAAGCAGGTTTGCCCATAGCTTAGCATTTTCAAAAATGTCCAATCACGGCAAAGTGTGGGAAATCGGCCCTATTTAAACCCCACAGGTGGGAATACATTTCATTACTGGTTGCAGCTTCCTCCTGTAGGCACAATGACTGATGTTGGAGAAGGATTGCTCTTCTGCATGCAGCCCTGGGGCATCCAGGAGTCCAAGGTCATGGCAGGACTCCTGGTAAAAGACCATGAAGAGAGACTGCTGCAGGGCCAGTACCAGGGTTTCCAATATAAAGCGGAAGCCTGGGACCGTCTCACCCATGACCTCACCAGTGCCACTGGCATCCCTCGAACTGGTGAGCAGGTCAGGCATCACAATGCTAACTTGAAACAGAGGAAGAGGGAGCTCTTGGAGCAGTGGATCCAAGAAGCTAGACAGGGTGATGTCCCAGCAGTGTGTAAGTACTCATTCTATTCTCTGTTTAATAATTGCCAGTTCATGTATATTATGGATGGGTATGGCTAAATATTCCTCTTATGTCTTTGACAGTGGCAGCGGAGTGGGCTGTCAGTCAGGAAGCCCATGCCTGTAGGCATCACAGGCTGCATCGTGAGGCAGGTTAGTAATAATCTTGCATGTACTGTCATAAGAAATAAATCTAAAAGTAGTAGAAAGTTAATTGCTAGTATAAAACCTTTACTGTGTATGGGATGTACGGATGTACGGTAAGATCTAAATGAGGGTAGGGGACAACTATCAAATTCAAGATGTTATATGGTAATGTCTATAGACCCAACTCCCGTATTCAAAAGAGAGATTGATACGTTCCCTAATCAGGCAGTAGATGAAGATATTATCAATAGCTCTACTCAAAGCCATCTTACCATAGCAGATCCACAAAAACAAATATTATATCTACTACCTAAAATTCATAAATCACTCACTCAGCCTCCAGGTAGACCAATTGTTTCTGGTATTGGGATCTCTGACTGAACCCTTGTCGGTATTTCTGACTAAATATTTAAAACCATTATTGGCTTCAGTCAGAGCTAGGATCCAGGATACAACACAATTTCTTAAAATTATATCAGACACACAATAGGAGCCTGGATGGCTGATGTGCACCCTGGATGTAAAGGCACTATATACTAGTATTCCCCATTGGGCTGGTCTACAAGCATTACAATTTTGGTTGGAGCATGCTGCCTTTTATCCCCCTGGTTTTAACACTCTATTAGTATGTTTGGCAGAACATGTTTTGAATAAAAATGTTTTTTACTTCCAGGGTGAATGTTACTGGCAGTTGCAGGGCACAGCTATGGGGACATCCTTTGCCCCCATATATACGGATCTGTTTATGGTGTATTTTGAGGGATGTATGATTTATGATCCACTTCATAACATCTATCAAGTAGAAATAGACATCTGGCGCAGATATTTGGATGACTGCTGGATGGTGTGGTGGGCAGATGAGACATATTTGCAGGAATTTTTGGAGTATCTTAATGATAATTTGTGGGGTATTGAATTCACTCTTACATCACATCATGACAGCATTAACATTTTAGATGTAACTGTGTATCAGAATGAAGATCATACTCTTAGCACTAAGACGTTTCGTAAATATCCACAATACAATAGCCTGCTTCATGCATCCAGTATGCATCCCCGTCACACCATCCGCAATATTCCAAAGTCACAAGTTATGCGCATTAAAAGAATCAGCTCTTCTACACAAAAATTTGAACATGCCAGACAGGATTTGTGTAA
This sequence comes from Protopterus annectens, assembly GCF_019279795.1. Taxonomy (NCBI): domain Eukaryota; kingdom Metazoa; phylum Chordata; order Ceratodontiformes; family Protopteridae; genus Protopterus; species Protopterus annectens. Next base: position 885,178,834 of record NC_056729.1, read on the forward strand.
CAGGTTTTTGGATAGGGGATACAGGGAGTCGGATATTGCACTTGCCAGCAACTGGAGTTGTGCTCAGGATAGGGACACATTGCTGGAGTACAAACAGTGAAGGCCAACACAAGTGGGTGAAAACCTTAGGTTTGTGACAACCTATGGATGAAATAATAATGTCATCAGAAATGTACTAGATACCCATTGGAATATACTTATGGCCAATGACCAACTTAGAGAATGCTTGGGCCCCAGATGCCAATTCTCCTATAGACGTTGGAGAACTTTAGGTGCACACTTTTTGCACTTTAAGCATAAAGAGAGTGGGGAAGCTGAGTACAAACAACTAACCATGTCGGGGGATCAGTTGTTGGGAATGTTCCCTTGCGGACATTGTGGGTCATGCCAATTTGTGAGCAAACTAAAACAATTCACTAGTGCCAATACCAGTGGGGTATATGATCATAGGGTTTTTGGCAATTGTGCCAGTAGTTGGATAGTATATTTGGCCACAAGTAAATGTTCTGCTTTTTATGTGGGCCAGACTTCTCACTCATTGAGAATAAGGATGTCTGAACATAGAAGTGATGTCCAAAACAAAAGGGAGACGAATGCCCTATACAGACATGCTATCAAACATACCAATGCTGAATTTAGATTTATGGTAATAGATAGAATTATAGCTGATAGGAGCAACCAACAAGGTTGGCACACTATTCTTAATTGTAAGGAAAAGTATTGGATTATTCATTTAGGAGCATTATTTTCCCCAGGACTCAATGACCACTTATGAAAGATACCACAGACTATTGTGTGTTTTTGTGCTTTGTTCCATATATCGTTATATATTTTATATACATATTTATTATACTTTGTAAATATATGGAGTATGTTTGTCTGTATATATATATATATATATATATATATATATATATATATATATATATATATATATATATATATATATATATAGGTTTACTATCAAAATGTCGATCGCCCATCATCGAATGTACATAATGTTGACTCCTTTATGCGAAAGCTGTAATGCCGATTCCTCAAGATATCGAACTAAAACACCGAACATCGACATTTCCGACCACTACACCACAAAACAAGTGCTACCATGGGTCCAACGGGGGGCAAGATTTTGCATTTTGGAATATCGGCGTTCGACATCCCAACAGTTGCTGTTCGGAGTTCGTGTTAGTGATGTCGATGATGGGCGATCGGCATTTTGATAGTAAACTATATATATATATATATATATATATATATATATATATATATATATATATATAAAAATAATTATTTTATATATATTTTGTTATTTATACATGTCTATGTATTATAGATATATATTTTTGATTTACAATTATTGTTTTACATACATTTAATGTATTTGTAGTTTTTGGGTTGGACCATGTCTGTCATTGGTCGGGGGAGTGTATATATTCTTACATCATGTAACTTTTGTGTAATGCTTGTTCACTGAAGAAGGCTGGTTAGCCAAAACCGGTCTGAATAAAGTATTCATGTGATAATTATTATTTTCTAAGTGCCTGGCGTACACTCTATGCTGGCCACTGGTGTTTTGCATTGTAATTGGTTTGGCCGTGCATATTCCATACGTGCAGAGCGTTGGGTTGAGTCATGTACGGAATGAACCAGACAATATGGCAGAAAGAGTCTCATATAGGTTGTATGTAAATAAAAGGGTAACAGCCTGGCAATAAAGGCCTAACTCCTGGACTGCTTGTGTTTATTCTGGTATCATATGGTAATGTAGAGTTGTATTCTCTTAACAGTACTGTTGTATTAAGCACTGTTACCCACACTGTGCTACATAAATAAAATGTGTAGGAATGTCTGTATACGACTGTTGCAAGCACAAGGTCATATTGTATAACTGAGGGAGACTTAGAAAACGTTGAAAAGATACACAACAAAATCCAAATAGCACACTCAACACAGATGTAAACTGTTGCATTTTTAGCACACACAGCCATGGTTCGAATCCTGGGAGTGGTAGTAAGCTATATGCAGAATCATACCCCTCAACTGTACTGATTTTGTCAGAAAGTTCAGATAATTGGCTTACATTTCCTGCCTGTCAACTTGTCCCACTGGCAAATCAGTGGGATGATCCCAGAAGTTTAGGTAGCAAATAATGACATACAACTGATTGTCAGACATCATAACCGTCCAAAATATATCTATAACAACAAACCTGTCACTCTAGCAACTCACCAAAATGTTATGAGAGTAATATGCAAAGTATGTCCCATCCCTACCCCCACGTTGTGAAGCTATGACCAGAGTGTGTGCAGTAACAGAGTGAGATGTGCGTGCATAATAATAATGTGGCATCTGGTAATATCTGTGGCAACATTCAGGTAGTGTTAACAAACATTCCCTACACAGGTCTGTCAGATAAGAAAACTGTGCCTGGAAATAAAAGATTGAAATCCTGGACTGGTACTGTTTAGTCTGGTATTGTATGATTTTGTTAGTGTTGCAGTTTCTCTGAATAATAATGTACTACTCATCACTGTCATTCACACTGTGCTACATAATAAAAGTGTCTAGGAATCCCTGTATCAGTTTTGTAATTACAAGGTCAGATTTTAAAACCACGGGAGACTTATAGACAGAAATCAGTGAAGAGATCCAGAGCAATATCTAAATAGCACAATCAACTGTGATGTACACTGTTTTATTTTTAACAGACACAGCCATGGTTTGAATCCTGGGAGTGGTAGTAAGCTGTATGCAGAATCATACCCCTCAACTGTACAGATTTGTTCAGAATGTGCAGATAGTTGGCCCATATCCACTGCCTGTTATCCTGTGCCCCTAGCAAATCAATGTGATGATCTCTGTCATGTATGCAGCATTTAATGGCATATAACTGGCTGTCATACCTGTAAATATTCAGAAAATGTATATGAAAACAAAACTGTCATTGTAGCAACTCACCAAAGTTGTATGAGGGCAGTTGTCAAAATATGGCCCAGTTTCACCTGCATGTTGTCAAGACTTGCCCAGTGTGTGTGCAATAAGAGATTGAGAGGTATGTGCATAACATCAACCTGGAATCTGGGAATATGCGTAGAAACAGTCAGGTTGTGTTAACAAACAATACCTCCACAGGTATACCAGATAAGAGGTGTATACTGCAGGTAAAACGCAGTTCACGTATATAGTTGTCTACAAACATACCACTGTCCAAACTAAGGCCATAGGGTAGTGTAATAATACTTGTAAGGTACAGATTACAGCACTGACTAAGAAAGTATTGAGAACTACAGGGATATACAGGGATATACAAGTTAATTGACACCCCCCCACCATATCTGCAACAATAATCTAAATACACAACTCAATGGGTATGTGTACAATTAAATCTACTGTTGGGACATATGTTTTATTGTTTGATAAATATTGAAATTTGTTTCTATGCTTGTGCCATGCTGAAATACTCCCACATTGGTGGCATGTGCCATCAATGTACCTGCATGCTCTTGTAATGGCCACTGTGATTCCATATATGCATGTGTTCTGTTTGCTTATGCAACTGTTCCATATCTGGTGTTTTGGCTTAATGGGAATATATATGTATGCTGTTATACCTAATCCTGGAATGTGTTGACTGTTACTAACCCACATATGTTTTAAAATTGAAACACCATAGCAGGTTTGGGAAGGCCGATCTCAATGGACCCACCTCTCCCACCTCATCTGGCTGTGGCACCGGGCACCAGCATGTCTGCTGGTCCTGCACCACCTTTGGGTGGAACCACCTCAGGGGATGGAGCTTGCCCCCCTCTGAGAGCGAGCACAGACAGGAAACTGTCACAGATCATCAGGTCTGGGGTCTGGTGAATAGCAAGCTCCACAGGGAGTTCGGAGATCAGCTACGCCAGCTTGAGGACCAAGTGGTGCATCTAGAGGGCCATCCTGCCCCTCCTACCAGCCCCCAGCACAGCCACATTTGGAGCCGTGAAGGTGCAGTGATGACTGCCCATGGGTGGGGACCTCAGTTCCACTGTTTCCATTTGGGGGCTGATGGGCTTCCGACTTAACACTCCACCCCATCCATGGTGTTTACCCCCCACGTGTCATATACCACACGTTATTTACTGTCTTGTGTGTATATATGTATGCTGTTATACCTAATCCTGGAATGTGTTGACTGTTACTAACCCACATATGTTTTAAAATTGAAACACCATAGCACGTTTGGGATTGCCGGTCTCAATGGACCCACCTCTCCCACCTCATCTGGCTGTGGCACCGAGCACCAGCATGGCTGGGCCCCATCCCGGGACCTCCTCGTCTGCTGGTCCTGCACCACCTTTGGGTAGAACCACCTCTGGGGATGGAACTTGTCCCCCTCGAGGAGCGAGCACAGACAGGAAACTGTCACCCATCGTCAGGTCCGGGGTCTGGTGCAGAGCGAGCTCCACAGGGAGTTCAGAGATCAGCTACGCCAGCTTGAGGGCCAAGTGGTGCATCTAGAGTGCCAGCCTGCCCTTCCTACCAGCCCCCACCACAGCCACATTTGGGGCCATGAAGGTGCAGTGGTTACTGCCCATGGGTGGGGACCTCAATTCCACTGTTTCCATTTGGGAGCTCATGGGCTTCCAACTTCCAAACACCCCACCCTATCCATGGTGTTTACCCCCCACATGTGTCATATACCACACCTTATTTGCTGTCTTGTCTGTCTTGTCTGTCATCCTACCCAACCTACCTCCCCAAATATACCTACTATCCCTCCCCAACATCCCACTCTCACCTTACAATCTGTTCCCCCCAAAAAAATCTCGCCCCATACATGGCTGTCCATTTTGCACATGTGTCCACTGGACACATATAATCTGGTCAAATTGGCCTCACAACATATTACTGTTGTCCTCACCCCTCTCTCAGGGGTTTGAGCATCCAAATCTATCTCCAAATCACTGTATATACACAGCTGTTGCTGTAGAAAAAATGGGCAGCTATGGACCTTCCCTACACCCATCCTGCACATCTGTAGCTATTTTCCCTACTGTCTTCGTGCCCCTTTTTCACCACTTTACTATCAACCCTTTTTCTTTTCTTTTAAAGAAATTAGCGAGGGGGTAAGTGGTAGTAAGCACTTTTAAGCAGCAGTAAGCAGGCTTAATCCTGTTTGCATGGGGGTAAGCAAAGCCTACATAGGATAAGCAATTTAGAGGCTAAATGTAAAAATATTTAACTGGAAGTTAGCATTGCTTACCATCATGCAAACCTGCAGAAACCTGCTTACAACTGCTTAAAAGTGCCTTAATCACTCTGTATCCAACAGCCCTTGTTCTGTCCAGCAACAAAATAAACAGCCTTTGCAAGTCTCGAACACAGGACCCTGCACATCATAGCCAAAGTGATTTACCATTAAGACATGTCAAATATACATAACTCTAATGTTTTCTCAAACATATCATCCAGCACAGTCATTCAACAGTAGAGGAAATGCATTTATATATGTAGATTATAAATATATATATATCTATCTATATATATATATATATATATATATATATATATATATATATATATATATATATATATGGGTCTAGGACACATGCTCGACTAGCATATGTCCGAATCACAAAACATCGAACACACATACACGAAAGAGCTTAAAATCAAAAAGCACTTCCGTGTATGTGTAGTTCAAAAACAAAATCTACGTTTCTGCAGGGGGGCAAACCCCCACACCATGCCTATTTTATTATTCTCACTCCAGGATCGCACTACAGTGGGGAAAATGGAATTTTCCCTTACCTGCACTGTAGTCCGATCTACGAAACAGACACACATACACGGAAGCACTTGTCAATGTTAAGCGCTTTCGTGTATGTGTATTCAATGTTTTGTGATTCGGACATATGCTAGTTGAGCATGTGTCCGGATCCCATATATATTTATATATATATATATATATATATATATATATATATAATATATATATATATATATATATATATATATATATATTTAGAGAGAGAGAGAGAGAGAGAGAGAGAGAGAGAGAGAGAGAGAGAGAGAGAGAGAAAGAGATAAGAGAATACAACAAATGCATATATGACCAAAGGCACTGTTAATGGGGGTGAGGAGGCCCAGTTTAAGTACCTCTTGTAATTATTGCTATCGTCCCCTCCTCCACAGCCAAACAGATCTACCTTGCAACACAATACCAACACTTGCAAATCTCATACCAAGGACCCCACACAACATAGCAACAAAAAGTAAACAGTAATCCATCCCACCTTTACGATGGCAGGATGGTATCAATAACATATCATGCAGAACAGTCTGTCTACCATAGGGAATGTACATTGTGGACGCAGTAAACATTCCAGTGATGCATATACACACACAAATATATGCATATATATATATATATATATATATATATATATATATATATATATATATATATATATAATATATATATATATATATATATATATATATATGTATATACACATACACATGCATATACATATATTACTACGTATAGATATGTATAGGAAGATACATATGTAGACAGTGCACAGCATATTGACCAGCCAGTATTCCTACAGTTGCCACCTTTTAAAATGGACAGTGTATGATTTTCTCATACAAAAGACAATTATTGCATGAAAAATATACCCACAGAGAAGTCAAAGGATATGACACCACACACAGGTTTGCATACAAAATAAATGTTTATTTGTGTACTATTACAGTTGTAGATGCCATGTCATATAGCTGTTAGGTGTTTGAAATACATACTAACTGAGTAATGCAACTCTCAAGCAAAACATTTCATACAGTAATCCGAAAGCATAACACATGTTGCCGTCCAGGCCAAGGCCTTCAAGTAGTACAACAGTAAAGAAACACTGGCTCAGAAGATAACAATCAATCGACAGTAAGCAATGCAGATGTAGTTCAGCAGCCTCCAATTACACTCTGTACTCAACCCCTAGGGGGAAAAGAATTAAGTTATCACAATGAAGATGTATATGTTACATAACAATGCTTAACTTAAAACATCACTATCACAATGACAAACAGAACAGTCTGTAAGACAGTAAGCACTAGCCCACCAATGTTACTAAGGTGAAATGTATGTAAATGTACAGCCATATACCTTAAGGTGTCTTAATACTGATATCCTTCACATGTTGTAACAACCTAGGTTATATATGGTGCATACCCCTCCCTCATAGAATGACTTACAGGGCCATATAACAGTGTTACATACACTGACCTCTGGTCTGCACAAGGGCACAAACATTTTGTCCAGCTATAGCCCACATGTATATGGACCCTACCCCACAATATGTGTGGGGACCACAACATCACTGGAATGTTGGTAGGAATGGTAGCACCACATAATCATAGGCTACTACTTAACCTCTTACTGTATGACATATGAACAAAGCCTGGTATATAGGTGGAGGACAGAGGCTGGAACACAGGGCCATATTTGCAATATTGCTGTTATACCCTGAAAAAGTTGCTGGTGTTACAGTACTGGTAGCAACATACCCTTATTCAGGACTATGAAGTCAGAAACACAAATGGATGTAGCCATGTACTCAACGGACAGAATGCCAGTGATATATCTGAGGCAAGACCTGTGTGGTGGACAGACAAAACATAACAGCCAATCCTCTGGCCATCATGTGGATAGGCCCACAATTGAGAGCTATGCAGACAGACTGCATACTATGCTAAACTAGTATGTACACACAAACCCTGTAACACTAGTGGTATACAATGCATATAACAACACTACTCACACTGTCTGTAGGCCTGGAGCCTTATACAAATATGTAGTTGCCCTTTGTCTGCAAGTTTTCTGTAACACTGCTGCCCACACACAGGAAGGATGTCCTTCATACAGGAAAGGTAAAGGGAGCACACCAACATAATTTAGTAATTTATAGTAGTGGGTTACCAGGACAGTTGTAATTGGAAGTACTACACAGCAGGCTGCATTCAGGTAGCAAGTGGTGGACACTGATTGGTGCAGAGGCCATCACCTGATCATGTGCATCACCTAAAAAAATCCATGCTGGAATCTATCCAAAGCAGCTCAATCCATTTAGTGGGAGAGAGAGAGAGAGAGAGAGAGAGAGAGACAGACAGACAGAGAGAGAGAGAGAGAAACAAACATCCGGTAAATATAATGTTGTTCAACAACTGAACCTACAGACATCTCAGGTTAACCAAAGGGACACAGCAAACTGTATCCAGAAGAGACAACAATCCCACATCAGGTATGTGAAGCATATATGCATGTAATTGAATGTAGTACATGGTCTATAATAATGGGAGAGATGATGTGGAATGATTTATATGTCAAAAAAATGTGAACACAAGACCAGGAATCACCAAAATCCACGGCCACAGTACCCGAATCTCCAAAAAATGTGGTTAAAAGCGAATAGGTTAAGAACAGCACGTTTATTGGTACGTAGTCTAAATCACACCAAACAGCAACAAACAATAAACCAAGCACTTTCGCTCGGTTATTACCGAGCTTCTTCAAGATTAAAATAATCTGTTGTGTAATTAGCCATGTTAAATACTAAATGCAACATCACATGACATACCCCCCCGTGTGAATCATCCCTAATCAGTTTTTTTAAAAATACAGTATGTATAAACCTTCCTTAAATATTAAATATATGTTCCAATCCAAAAGCCAAACTCAACTTTAAGTCCAATGATGCCAAAAATGCAAATATGTAATATGTTGCAAAACATATAAGAACACATAAAAACATTTTTTAAATAGTGACGAAGTTAATAAACATAAATAGTAATGAGTGTTGAAATAAACCAAGAAAGTAAATAAATGTAACTTCTTCATTACAAATGCAGCAAATGGTAACCAGACTGGGGCATTAAGCTAAACTGCAGGTACATACAATACCAGTGTGCTTAATGGGGAAATTTAAGCAGTCTACAAGAACCCCTTTTATAATCATGCCCTTCTTAATTTGAGCACACTGTTTATATTCAAGGCATCATTCATACCCGGTGGTCTAATTGCGTCCAGTCTAAGCTGCCAAAACAGTTCCCGATACTCCAACCTGGCTTCCCAGTTCCCGCCCCGTGGGTCGGGTGTCACTTGTTCTAGAATTGTAAACTTAATTTGCATACTTTCACATAGTTGTGAATGCTTAAAAAAGGCATTGGTCACTTTACCTTTACTAATATCATATTGATGTTCATAGACTCTTTTTCTAAAAAGCCTTTCTGTCTTGCCTACATAAAAACTATGACAATGTAGGCAGATTCCCAAGTATACAACTCCTTTAGTGGCACAATTAAAGTATTGTTTAAACTTATATCTAAAATTTCTGGAAGGGATAGAAATAACATCTTTATTCAACATGAAGGCACATTGGTTACATGAACCACATCTGTGGGTACCCATCTTCATTCTGGTAGATTCATTGTTAACAGCCTTATTTTTCTCAAAAAAATTCTTTCAAATTCGTTCCTCTTTTTCTAACGAAACCTGGCACCGAAGGGATAAGATGTTTTATGTCTTCATTCACTGATATAATGGGCCAGTACTTTAAGATGACCCGTTCTATTACCTGAGAGTCTGAAGAATATGTGTATGCAAAACTATTCTTAAATTTGGAGGTGTTGTTGTCTATCACTAACTCCGTACCGGCTGTCGCGGTACCTAATAAAGGGTAATACCTAGATTCCCTGTTATCAGTAACTTCCTGGGCCAACCCATCAATCAAGTTGACTGGGTATCCTTTTTCTATAAATAAACCACGGAGTGTGTTGGCTTCCTCCAAAAAATATTCAAAAGTGCTACACATTCTTGAGGCTCTAATCATTTGGCCCTTAACTATCCCTTTCTTCTGGTAAAAAGGGTGCCCACTACAAAAATGATGGTATGCGTTAGAAAAGGTGGTCTTTCTACAAAGTTTGGAGTGAAAACAACTGTTTGCATAGTCCTTAATTAATGTTACATCCAAGTAATGTAAAATGTCTTGGTCAATGTTGTAAGTGAATCTAAGAAAGTCAGTACATCCATTGATGTGTTCCAAAAACCCATTCAGGTCATTAATGGAACCATTCCATAGTAGGCAAATGTCATCTAGATATCTGGTATAATGTGTAATGAACTTCTTCCATGGTGTGTTGAACACAAATTGCTTCTCCCAATGTTAGAGTACACAATTGGCGTAAAGTGAAGCACAGCATGCTCCCATCGCCACGCCTTTCTTTTGGCGAAAAAACTCTCCATTAAAGTAAATAAAATTGTTTGCCAAAACTGTGTCCATTAGGTCCACCACTAGATTGATGACATTGCTAGCCAACGTACCATCAAGCGTGAGGGTTTGCCTAAACCATTCAAGTCCTACTATGTGACGGATACTTGGAAATAAGTCTATAATGTCAATAGTTAACATGTATAGCTCTGGACCAAACATCTGTCGGTTAATAACTTTTAAAAAATGCCAGGAGTCTTTGCAAATGTGTGCAATTGGCGTTAAGACTCTTTTGGCTATGTGATCTATAAATTTTGCTAAGGGCTCCATGATACTGCCTGCCCCAGAAACAATAGGCCTGAATCTTAGAGGGGCCAGACCTTTGTGTGTTTTCGGAATACCAAATATTATTGGTACCCTTGGCTTCATAACATGAAAATAGTTATATAGCTGCTCATTAATAGTGCCTTGCAAGAGGTGGTCGTATAAATAATAACTCATTTTGGCATAAGCTAAATTAATTTCATTAAGGAACACCAGTTCATATTGTTCAACATCCTGCAACATTCCCTGTAGGATGAAATCATAATCTAACTGATACATTAGCACCACACCCCCTCCTTTATCAGGTTTCATCACCCGGCATTTTTTCTGCTTTAAATTCTCAATCAACTGGAATTCTTCGTTACTGAGGTTCAATGGGCACTTGTTTTTCTTGTTTTTACCAGCTGTTCTAATTTCTCTCTCTACCATTTCCTCAAATATCTTAAGGGATGGGTGTGTGTGGTGGGGGGGTTAAAGGTGCTAGTTCTAGTGAGATCTGAGTGGGTACTGGGTTGACCCTTAAAAAATATTGAAAGGTTTAGCTGCCTGATGAACAATTTAAAATCTATCAATGTGTTAGTAATGTCAAAGGGACTAGATGGGACAAAGGTAAAACCTTTTGAAAATAAAGTAAAATGCTCATCTGTGAGCAATGAATCAGTAAAGTTGAAAATTGTAAAATTATCTCTTCTGAAAATAATTTGCTTGGTAGGGGCCTCATCCATTGTTAATGATAAAACATTAAACAGCGGTTCTATTTCTGTATACGATTCCACCCTTGTTTCTGGTGTCCCATCCCCCTCACTCCCCTGTTGGGAGAGTGCTGAAAATCCTGGTAGGACTGTTTCCTGCCCCTCTCAGCAATTCTTTCACTCCTCCTGGGTGGTTCATTGTCAACTCTAACCCCCTTATTGTTACATTCCACCATGTTGTCCCCTTCCACAAACACAGTGTCATAGTTGTTTTTCCAACCACTATTTCTATAAATAGGATAGGCTAAGCCTTCCTGGTATTCATGCATGTCCCTGTCAAGTTTCTTAATTTTTCTAT